>NW_020172841.1:318170-350678 GCF_003031525.2 Neophocaena asiaeorientalis asiaeorientalis
GAGAGAGAGAGAGAGAGAGAGAGAGAGAGAGAGAGAGAGAGAGAGTGCTGAATAAATATCAACTGAATAAATGAATGAATAAAAGAATGAGTGAAATATTCTAGGCAGAGAAAACAGTGTAACATTGGAGAAGTGCGTGTGTTTCATGATGGTTTTGTACAATCTCTGAGGATTTGCAAACCCACTGTATTGTAATTCTCTGTTTTTCCTCTCCCTTTGTTATTGTGAACCTGTGAATAGGAACTTTGTCTCATTCATTATACCTTTAATTATCTATGTTAGAGTCAGACAAGAAACAGAAATCTAACCAATTATTTCAACAGGGAGAATTTCATATAAAAACCCTTAACTGGGCATTAGGGAATTGAAAAGTCTTCTATGATGAGAAGGAGGTTTCATGGAGTTAATAATTGCATAATAATAACCTTTAATCCTGAGGAAACAAAGGGAAATCTATGGTATCATAAAACTGAGAAAAAGCCTCAGGGAGCTGGAACTCAGACCTCAGTGGATGGGGAGGCAGCCAACTATCCTGGGAAGGTTCAGTAAGGCTGGTTCTGACGTGTGCAACCTGAAAACTGAAATTAGCTGCTCTTATTTGTTTCAACTATCATTGCCAAGATGAGAACAAATTATAGGAGTGACTGATAGGGATAGAAAATAATAAGAAGTTCATTCATTTGCATTCATCCTTCCTTTCTTACACTAAAATCCCATATTGGCAGAGTCTAAGAGAGATCTAGCTGACAAAATAGAAAAGTGGTTTGTAGAGTCCCAACACTAGCAAATCTGGAATATAAAAGTGTTGATTGAAGGTGAGTACAAATAGGTAATTATCTAGCACAACATCCATAATTATTTTAACAAAAAAAACAACTTATGATTTTTCTTAACAAGAGATAATTTTCATTTTGTATAAACAAAATTATTCTTCCACTCTTCCTAAAATTTTACAAGTCCCTGCTGTCAGTATCCTATCTGGGAGACAGTCACAATATGCATCTGTAAGCTTTGTTAATTTCTTCTCACATTCATTCACAGTTTCATCTGAATACTTTGTACCTACGGGAAAAAAAAGTGTAAAATAACCACTAACAAAGACCTTTATATACAATAGTTAGGGAAATACAAAAAGAAAAAAGAAAAATATAGTTTAGGTAAAAATATTGAGGTAGATATAGACACAGATATAACAATCAAAGGAAAATATGTTACATATGGCTGGTACAGTTCTTATTCCTGTAACTGGTCATGAATCCATAGCTGATCTGCCACTACATTTTTCATGTTTCCTTTGCTCTCAGACAAGAACTCAGTAGGTCTAATTCTTTACCTGTGGAATGACAAAAATCTTCCCTCCTGAAGAGACTGAATCCTTAATGATTCTTCCTTTGTTTTTTTTTGCTATAACTATGTATTAACTTTTACTATTGGACATTAAAGTACTAAGAAGAACCCTGTAGAGATTCCAGAAGTAATCGTCTCAGACCCCCTTCTGAGGAACAACAATTCTATTTTCCCTTGAAATCTTAATCACTCTGCCAATAGAGTAAAACTCTTGTCTGCTGGTTCAAGATCATAAAACAACAACAAACAAAAACAAAAAAGCTAAAAGCTGAGTGTCAGATTCAACTCCCAATTTATTGGAACAATATTATTTCCTCTCTAAAAATATTCTTCTTGGGAACCAAAATCTTCATATCAGTAGATCTCAAACCTGTGGGCATTAAATGGAGGGGAAAATGAGGTGAGATAATAAGGGTAATCATGAGAGAAACCACTCTCATTTTTCCTACTGTATTCTCAGACCAATATACCCTGCACCATATCTTTGTTGCTGTTGCATGAAATATACTGCTTTTTGTAGGATAGAATCCCATCCTTCCTGGATGTTAACTCTCAACTGGCATACAGTGGTTGATTATGCCAAAGGCACATACTTATTCCACCAGGCCAATTACTTATAGCTAATGAGGTCTGTGGTAAGACCAATGAATTCTATGGGCATGAACCCATTGTTCTACTTCTTATGCTATGAAATCTGTTCCTTTGTCAAAAGCAATTGTGTACAGAGTATCAGTTGATAAGTTTATAGATGGTAGTTCTAGAAGTGCTTTGGGCCAAAAATGCAATTCTATATTCCCAACATATTTCTGTTCCTTTGAGAACAAATGACTTTCTCTCTGATACACAATGTAATCAATCTACCACCAGGAAGTAGTTCCACATGGAAAACAATGTTTTTCTCTGCTATTAATAGGTTAGATATAGCCTGGTAAAGGGAAGTTCTGTACTTACATTACTAACATTATGATATTTTTTATTGAGTCTGTTGTGTAAGCACAGGATGGCTAAAGAAAGAAACTGAATTTTATCCACAATATATGTCATCTTGTCCACTTGATTACTGAAAGTTTCCCTTGCAGATAATGACCTTTGGGGAGTATACACATGGAACACAAGTATCTTCACCACCTCTAATTGTTCTGAAAGCCCCATCCTGATATTTCTTCCTCAGAGCTCCTTGCTACCAGTCTTCAAATCTTATTCTTTTCATGTTCTTTATCATTCATCCAGACTGTGAACAGCTGCTCATAAATCTATGTCATTCTTTACTTATAGCAATTTCTCATCTGGATTAAGGAGAAAAGAAAATATACTGCTTGAATTTCTACCCACTCAAAAGATTTATCTCTCTTACTGTCCTTCAGGACTACTTCTGTATTGGGATTTATCTCTTCACCTATTCAGTCACAGTTGGAATCAGTATAGCATGTAGACTCTCTATAAATCTGAACATGCTTTTACTTCCTCAGTCAACTGGCCATTATACACTATTCATAAGACCATAAGTCTGAATTAGGAAAAATAGGCAATGTCACAGGAATTGATATTGATGTAGTATGAGCCACCAGCTCTTGCAACCTCTATCCATCTTTCTTAAATTTCCTGAGCTTAATTTCTTATCTACTATTTTCACTATAGTTTCTAGGGTGGACCAAGGAAGAGCTTAGAAAGCCTGGGGTGGAGCTAAGTATAAATAGATAATACCTGACAAAAAGAGATATTATTGGTTTGTTAGAATCTATAAATCTGACTGAAACAGGTAAATTAGTGAAGTTTCAATATACCCAGGTTTCAGAGAAAGTAAGAAAACTTTTACAAAAAAATCAGCCAAGCTCACCAGTTAGACATTTGGAATGTCATCTTAAATAGCAGAAAATCAATGAGAAATAGTGTCCTTCATTTGAGCTTTTAGTTTCATAGCATTAATTTTTTTTTAATCTTGCTTATTTACTACTTTTATTTTACTTCCAATCAATGTTTACATTGATTGTATTTTGCTTTACAAAATCTCTTTCCTTTCAACTCCTGTAAGTATAAAATATAAAGTAACTTTTTATATGTTCAATAAGATATTTCATTGGATAAAGACAAAAACATTGACTACAACAATTAAAATACAGGACAATACAAATACAGTGAGTTGAATTAAATTGTAAGGGTATTAATCAACCATAGGTATGGTTTAATAAATAAATATATAGAAAATTGCAGAATTAAAACAAAAATTTTAAATATTTCCTAAATTACATATTCATCATTTTCTTCATGTTTATCCATTTATCTTTCACATGTGCTTTATTTTCCTGCAGGGGTCTATAAATTTTGTACCATAATTTGTATTTCCTGTTAATCATTTATTCCTTTATTGATTAAGCAGCATTAAGAAGTCATAAACCATTCATTGATCTTTGCACTATGACTATTCAAAGCAATAGAAATCCAACTTGGAATAACCTAAGCAAAAATAGAGGATGTATTTGTTTGTGTGACTAAGTTTTGAGAATGACAGAATTGAAGCTGGTCTCAGATGGAACTGGAACTCAGGACAAAAGTCACAACAGTTCTCTCTTCTCTGCTTTTCCTGTGCATGAAGATTTCTTTCCATCCTATTAAAGGTAGAATTTTCTCCTACTTGCTAAGAATATGACCTCTGGTAAGTTGACTCTCAGCTTCAGTACCCTACAGAAAATAGCCTCTTCGTCAATCTCCTGATCTAAGAATCTCAGGAAGAATTCTACTTGATCTAGCCAATTGGCCAGAAATCACACAGGCCAGAGATAGTAAGTATTATGACTGCCCACACTTAGACCAATCACTTTGCCTAAGGGGTAAGGGCATATAAAATAAATTAACTTAAATTTGGACCACAATGAAGAGGAGGCAGTGAGAAGAAGGTAGGGAGATGAGTAAGCCTCCAAATGAATAAGAAGAATGGAGTAACCCCAGCCTTTTCTTTTAGTGAGATAAGTTAAATGGAATGGACTCAAAATTATGTGCTTCATCTATCTGCTAAAATCAGTTTATTGACAATAATAGCTTAAAAGATATGGAAAATTTAACTTATGGGTATCCTTAGAAGGTAATTGCTTATGATTTTTAACATGCCATCCAGGGACCTTTATATATATGATGTGTTCCTGCATCCTGTTTTTTCTCTTTTTCTCACCTGTATAAATGTTAATATTTAGAACTGAAGAGAAGTAATGAGAGTGAGCTGATTTTCCAAACTCATCTGAATAACAAGGCAGAGATTATTAATAAAATGTGGGTGTCAATTCTACCCCATTCTCAATTTATTCTTTACATTTAAACATTCAGAGATAAGCTAAGGAATGAAAAATTCCTCTGAAGCTTGAATATCATTAGGTTTTATGACATAAAGATTGCAAAATAAGAGAAAACATATAGCTGGATCTAAATAGATTTTTTCTTTTATTCTTCTCATTCTTTTTTACTGATATACACATCCTTCTCATTGTTACTGCTGTAACAATATTATTTAAAGAATAGAACCCAAATTTCTGTTGTTTGAATACTTTCTACTATATAATTACAGGACTACAGGTCTTCTTTAAATTCTCCATTATTTTCTTGTCCCCAAAACAGTGCTTTTCATGTGTTCAATAGTTATTAATTCAGTTGCATTCACCAGGGCTATTACTTTTTCCTCACTCTTATCTGATCACACCAGAATGACTTGGGAAAATGTTGTTTTCATTATTACCTTTCAAGATAATGCTGATGTTCAAGCAAATAATGCTTACCAGACATTTCTAAAGGTGCTAAATCACCATATATCTGAGCAGCACTTTGGACCCATTGAGATATGAGGAGAGAACTTCTTCTCCAAGGCTGTTCACACTTTGTCATATTTCTTCTCTAAGCTTGTGCCCAGAGTATACCATGTATCTCTTAAATAGTTGGATCAACTTGTTGCACTCATCACTGTAACTATAAGGAATTAAACCCATTCTTGTAACTGGAAGAGGGATGTAAGCCATATCATTACTTCAACTCTGCCTTCTCTTCACAGCTACACCCCATATTTGAAAGCTTCCCTTATTAGTTATAATATAAAGCTTTTACACTAATGTTTCCTGTACTCAAAGAGAACCTGGGGGATTGTAGGAGATGTTGCTTATGTAAGAAAAATATGGGCCATAGTTCAATAGCTAAAAACATTTTGTAACAAGAAAGTAATTCTCATTTAACTGCACCACAGGATACCCAAATATAATTTCTCAGCCTTCTACATTTGTATTCAATTACTTTTACATTCACCATAAATTTTTTTGGAATGCCTGTGTTACTTCCATTTCTAAAATTATTAATTTATTCATTTATGATTATGTGCAATGCACAACTTCAAAAAACAAGAACAAAGGGAAGAGTTTACAATACTGAGCAACAACAGCAAAAAATAGAATAATCACATAGCAATCAACTAAAAACCAATAACACTATAGTACTGCTGTATTTCCTACATAAATACTATATAAATCAGGGTTGTGTAGATTTAATACACTGCAACTAGAATAAGCTTCATTATGGTAGTGATCAGGAAGGGGTACCATTTGTATGTTACCTCTACTTCAGGACTCAGCCATATTATGACAATTTTCTGTTGAGACCAACTCAATCCAGATGTTACTAACCACACTTCTGACTCAACACGGTGAAATAGTGGAATGTAGAGGATATAAATGAAGAAAAACAATGGAATTATAGCCTACTTGACAAAAGATGTGGCCAAATTGAAGACTAGGTCAACCCTGCTAACTTTGTAGAGCCAACCTCAATGAATTTTAAATGCAATTAAATTTTGTTTTATTTTATAGTCCCTATGTCCTAACCAAATTTTGTGTATAAAGTATACAGTGTTACCCTTTTTTCTTTTTCTTTTATATACATAACCTGTTGCAACATTTTTTTTTTTCAGAGCTAATTTTATGCCATATATTTTTTCATTGGACTGGTCAATATTTTACTAACCTCAAAGAAATACTAATTTTAGTGTAAAACTACTCAAGAAAGGAGCTTTTGCAATAACAACAAAAATTAATTTATCTATTTATCATCTATTGACTTAATTTTTATACTTATATAGGGAGGCTTATTTTCTTCATTAGTTCTGTAAAATTTTGAAGACTATGTAAGTTTATTCTACTGTTTTCTGTCTCCCTTGGATGTTAGTGTTTCTCTGCTATATATTGGTGAATGTATAGGTGTGTCTGGAAGAGGAATTAATCTTTAAATCGCTCTAGTTAGAAGCAGAGAAGAACATTTTAAATATGTCACTCCACAGCTTCTTTTATTTTCTCAAGGACATTTCTATTTATTTTTTAATTTATTTATTTTAGTAAATAAATTTGTTTTATTTTATTTATTTTTGGTTGTGTTGGGTCTTCGTTATTGCACACAGGCTTTCTCTAGTTGTGGCAAATGGGGACTACTCTTCATTGTGTTGTGCTTGCTTCTCGTTGTGGTGGCTTCTCTTGTTGTGGAGCATGGGCTCTAGGCAAGCGGGCTTCAGTAGTTGTGGCACGTGGGCTCAGTTGTTGTGGCTCCGGGGGTTTAGAGCACAGGTTCAGTAGTTGTGGTGCACGGGTTTAGTTGCTCCACAGAATGTGGGATCATCCTGCACCGGGGATGGAACCTGTGTACCCTGCATTGGCAAGTGGATTCTTAACCACTGCACCACCCAGGAAGTCCCATCAAGGACATTTCTATTTAAACAAGACATTTAATTGGTAATACAACTTTACTGAAGTTTTAAAGTAACAGAGATATTTTGACTTTATAGTAACAAAAATTCGTAAATATATAATACTTGATATCCATGTTTCTAAAAGTCTTTTTAGCCTCCTGCCTCTTAGACCTTATCGCATGGGCTACATGTTTGGATCTCTGATAATTTTTCTATGTTCCTTTATTTTCCAAACCCACCCCGCTCAGACTGTTTTGGGGAAACAATACCATTCTATTGTTTAAGGCAATTTCATTCTTCATTTTGTACTAGACTTAGGACCCACTTTTGCAAACCAAAGGATTCATTAACATGTAAACTAAACAAAGCCTTCTATTCTGATTCCTTACAGGCTAAGAATTTTAATAAGCTCTGGTGATTCAGTATTTTGTTGTTGTATCCCTAGCAATATTGGTAAGGGAAGTAAGCATTATAGAAATTTAGTTCCTATTCATAACTATTACACTGATACCATTGCAACCTTCATCCTAAAAGACTGTGTCATCTAAAATCATTTAAAACATTTAATTAATAGTGTCTGCTTCCTGCATTACTACATGATAACCATGAAAGAATTGTTTACAAAAACTGTATAATGTGTTGAATTGCTATTACTACTCCAATAACCATTTATTGTTAATACTTTTTTCTAAGGAATTTCTTATATAAAATCACTTATTTGGCAAAATTAAAACTGTTCAGAATCATTTATTATCAAATTCGTAACGTTATATTTTGATAATTTCAGTAAGATTTTTTCCTGAGAGAAACATAAATCTTAAGGGCAAAATCTTTATTTCTCCATATTATTTTTAAATTCAAATATTGGATTTAAAAAGTTATTTCTAACAGAGAATGCAATTTAAAAATGTGTATGCTATAACAGAAATAAGTAGATTAAGGGTAGAGTGAATCAAGACGTTTCGATAGTTTTCAAATGAGAATAATCTGTTTGATTTGATATTCTCTCAAAGAAGTTGATTTTATTATAAATCTATGAAATACTATTCCGTGAAAATAGAAAAGCTTTGTTGTATTATGTCTTGTATAGTGAACTTACTCCAAGGTTCCTTTGTTTTATAAACTAGAGACATATTCTAAGTAAATTTAGAAAGTGGGAATATTTTGTTTTGATTTATTGAAGAAGTCACTGAGGTCATATAAGTAGGAAAAGAATAATCTGGACCATGTCACTGCATAATGTGTGAAAAGTATTAAGAGTATGTTCTCCTTATGGTTTCATGTTACACAATGAAGATGGCAGTTATTTCTGTAGCAGCAATAGAATAATATAATGTACCTTGGTGTTCTGAGTTTATAAGCATCACTGTTGAGGCAAAAGTGACTTGGTTTGGGGAAGAATAAGATTCAAGAGTTTAAATATTATTTCAACTTATGAAAAATCACGTTTGGGAATTTACGTTTTACTTTTCTGAATGACAGGATTAAAATAAATGGATTATTAAAATAAATGAAACAGTAAAGATTATAATATATATATTCTAACATTTACAATCCATTTCAAATGAAAAAGGAGATAATGGACTTACTATTCTAAAATTTCGTGCATTGGTAAGAAATATACTATTCTATATTTTATGTTTTAAATTAGTTATTTTGTTTGCTTCTTACTTCAAGTCTCCGGTAGTAATATATTCTAATTGAGCTGGTGACATGCTTTTCAAAGCCTTTGATTTGGTCATTTCATATTACTATAAAATAATAATAATACTGATAATTATGGTTAATAACTAATACTAACATAATATTTACCATATACCAAACAGCATTCTAGGAATGCTATATGTATTAATTTATGGAATCCTCATAGAAACCTAGGAGATAGAATTATTCAACCCCATTTAACTAACGTTGAAGCTGAGATACCAAGAATTAAAATAATTTTCCCAAGTTCACATGCCTAGTTGGTGGTAGAATCAGGCTTAAACCTAGGTCGCTTAGTGTTCAGAATCTGAGTAATTAACTACTCTCTATATTGTTTCCTATTAAATATTTTTTTATTGGAGTAAAATTGCTTACAATGTGTTAGTTTCTGATGTACAAGGAAGTGAATCAGCTATATATATATATATCTATATCCCCTTCTTCTTGAGCCTCCCTCCCACCCTCCCCATCCCACACCTCTAGGTCCTCAAAAAGCACGGAGCTGATCTCCCTGTGCTATACAGCAGATACCCGTTAGCTATTTTAATGCACAATTTTAGATTTAGTGTTATATACCTAGTAGCTATTAAAGGATTGGCCAGCTAGTTGGTTATAAAATATGTCATGTACATTTATAGCTTGAGTTATTTCAAATTAAAAATCAGTAACATGTACAAACTTCAGAAAATATATATGATGTTTCATGTTTTATTCAATGAAGAACTAAGATAATTTTCAAAATAGCAATTTTACATTTTAAAAATGAAAGAAGTGAAACTGAAACTGTACACACTCTTCCCCTAAATGACTGCCTTTAATTAAATCTTTCTGACTTTCATATTAAAATAATGAAAAACCTTAATGTTGCTAACTAAATACAGTTTTAAAGGGGGTATTCCCATTGCCTACAGGGGGAAATTACATCTTCAGATAAGAATTTGCTGTCTGTGAGTTATCATCACATAAGTACTAAATACCCATTACAAAATATCTGTTATATTAGTTATATGGACCCTTCATATTTGAGAACTCTAATAGTTTTACATTTATAAATATATTTCATAATACAACAGAAAAGAAAATTTAATTATATACATGTTTCTTTTGTGATTCATTATATTTAATGAATTTTAAAATGTGTGACTCAAAAAAAGTTAATGGGAAAGTAAAAATGTTGATGGAGGTAAAATAAGGTAGCTTATGTTTAAAGAGAAATAATAGCTTAGTAATAAATCAATAAGAAGAAAAATAAATGTACAACATTTTTAAATTTATGAAACTGGTTTTATCCCACAAAGTTAAAACTTAGTATCTTCAGCAACATGCACATTTACTCTACAAATTCTTCAGTTCAAAAAGCCTTGCTGGGCTTCCTTGGTGGTGCAGTGATTGGGAGTCCACCTGCCGATGCAGGGGACACGGGTTTGTGCCCCAGTCCGGGAAGATCCCACATGCCGCGGAGCCGCTAGACCCGTGAGCCATGGCCACTGAGTCTGCACTTCTAGAGCTTGTGCTCCGCAACGGGAGAGGCCACAACAGTGAGAGGCCCGCGTACTGCAAAAAAAATTAAAAAGCCTTGCTGTCAGGGTAATACAAATACACGAAAAGGATAGATCAAATGGAGCTGTTTAGCTGAACAAGAATATCAGTCTCTTCTCTACCTGATCACGTAAAAAAAGTGTAAATTCTTGGCTTCTTAATTTGTTATGTGAATTATTTCCTGTCTCTTCCAAGTCCATGCCTTGGTAGAAATGCTAAAGAGAATGAAATGACTAGAAGGAGAACAATAAGGAAGAGAAAAAAATATGGTTCATGGTTACAAATTAAACTGTGCCTCTTTCTAATGCCTTCCACTTTGTCAGGTGAAAGTGATCTTAAGCTTAATCACAGTCTTCTAATGATAAATATCCTAAACATTTCCTTTCATGGAGATTTCTACAGACTATTTATTGGATTTAGTTAATGTGCAGAACTTTTCAATGAAATTTCTTTTGATTAAAAGTCATTACCTACATTTTGTTCCCCAAATCTTGCAGCCTTTAAAGTTATAATGTGTTTGACAGGTTTTAAAAAGCATGTAAAATATCAAGTGCTGTTTTTAAGGTAATTATCAAATGCAATAAAATTAACATGCTAACCAAAATACAGAAGCTTCCCTGACTTCACAGGGAAAAAAAGGCAATGCTAAAAATATCTTTAAAAAGAATTAACTTTTAAAAAATTAAAATTTCTCCCAAAATGAACAGAGAAAATAAAACTAATTCTATTTTTTAAAATAGTTGTATGCAGAATGTTAGTAGTTTCAAGTTAAAGTTGTAACTATAAAATATGTCTTTGTATTTGTGTCTCTATATGTGTGTGTCTGTATGTCTGTCCACACATGCACTCAGTATTTAGTGCCTTAAAACACTTTTGCCCTCTGACTCTTTCTCCAGTGCCATACCTTGTTACCATTTTTCAAGGAATTCTCAAGGGCAAAACTTTAAACAGTCGGGCTTCCCTGGTGGTGCAGTGGTTGTGAGTCTTCCTGCTGATGCAAAGGACATGGGTTCGTGCCCTGGCCCGGGAGGATCCCACATGCCACGGAGCAGCTAGGCCCGTGAGCCATGGCTGCTGAACCTGAACGTCTGGAGCCTGTGCTCCACAACGGGTGAGGCCACAACAGTGAGAGGCCCGCATACGGAAAAATAAATAAATAAATAAATAAAACTTTAAAGAGTCATTTTTACTCGCCATTTTGTATGTTTAAAAAATATTTTATCCTGGAAATACTAAAGGGTTTTGGCATAAAGTTGGTTTGATATGTAAACTACTTCTCCCATTTAGATTTCAAAATGAGTTTTACAAAGTTCAAGCTAGCCAAAAATAAGATTAAATATCATAGGTTTTAACATTGTGTTGGTGAATGGGTTATGCTCTCAAGGCTCTTATCCAGTGCTGTTGTCTTTCATTCAGATGTCAATATTTATTCAAGGGAAACCAACTTGTTTATTTTCACAAATCTTAAAAGAATTTGAGTCTGGAGCAATCATATAATTAAGAATTTGCAAATGAACATAATAGAGAAGTTTACCTTTAAAAAGCTACAACCATATTAAACAAATTGTATATTACTATAATTGGTAGGATGAAGAGAAAATGAGGGCTGTTCTACCTATTAAAACAAAGTATTTAAAGTGTAGAGCAACTAACAACAAAAATCATATAACGATGTCAATACCTATTTTTCCTTTACTATGAATCTTGTTTTATTACAATCAGAATATAAGTATAATTTCCAAACTATCTACTAAAATGAACAATTTTGAAATACTTCAGAGAAGAGGAATATGTCTATTTGTATAATACTAGAAAACTTTTCATTTAAAGGAACTTTATATTTCAAAGGTGATATTCTTATGAAGTTATAATAATTTATCCCCATTTAATGACACAAAGCATCTATCTGTAGCTTTAAAATTTTATTTTAGAAAAATCAGTTTTAATAAATGTTATTTATCCAAAACATTGTAAATATACTTAAGAAAATGCATTCTTTTCTGTTTGTTGCTATTTTCTATAATAAATTATATGGACAAAAGCACTTTAGCCATAATGACCAAAACTTTTAAGATAGGTGTAAAACAGAATTTCAAGACCTTAGATTACATAAGAGTTTGCAAAAAGGAAATTCCTTTCTCTATAATTCTAAAGAAATATTCATGAGAAGCACTCATTTTCACACATAAGAAGATAAATATATAAATAACAAAACAGCTATGAAATGGAAATTTCCAACTTCAAATGATTTCTTCTCTCTTTTTCCCTCAGCCACATTACGGAATGTGAAGGAGTTGTAGTCTGTCCTGTTTCCCTCTCCTGCTAGGGAACTTTAGGTAGCATTTGTGCTTCTTGAGTATAACCTGAGTTCTTTGGTCTCACCCAAGGCTCTCCATGCCCTAATCCCAGGTTTATAGTACTAAAAGTGTTTTTTAAAAATTCAGTATCTACTGTATGCCAGGATTTTCAATATGTATTTTGTATATTTGATTATGCTCATGCATCAAACTAAACTGTATTGTTGCATAATAAAGAAAAGAGTGGAAAATTACATAGAATTTCCTCAAATAATATGTGTTTATCTTAAATTTACTAATGGATAACTTTATTTCTTTCTTAGTTTTCCTGTAAAGTAATACTAGAAATAACTAAAATATTGGTATGCATCCTCATCACTAATTTATGTTTACCAGAAATAATATATAACACTAATATTAGCTGGGTACACTACATATAACCACTGAAATTTGGGAAAAACTACAGTTTGCACAGCTCATCCACTTGATCTTCAGCAGTTCTTTTCTAGGGATAGCTTCACTTCAGTTTTGGAATTCTTTGAGAATCACTATTTGATGAGCTAATTTCTGTAAACAATTGCATTTACAACACAGCATGACAAAGACAATATTACTTGTTTGCAAACTGCTGATTTCATAAAGGATGAATTCTTAATTCTGCCTAGTCCAGAAGGTATATTCTTTACAACTTTTAATTTGTTCCATGAGAAAAAAGTTTCTATTCTCCTGGCAGAAATATGGGAAATATGCGTTCAAGGATGAGAGAACACAATGTTTTAAAAGCATGAAAGTATGAAGTAGCTCATGTTCAGTGAATGGCAAAAACACAGACCATAGAGTATAGAGGAAGGATAGCATATGATAAGGATAAAAATAGGCTGGAATGGATTGTGAAGAACTTTGCATGATATGATCAAGAGTCTAAGGGTGAATTTTATGCACAGTGGAGTCCCAATGTGTGGGTTATGCCTGAACATGACAGGATTATTTTCTTCTATTTGAAAGGGGTATTTTTGGCTTTTGTGGATGTAAGTGTCCAGAAGAATGAAAGAATTAAAGATTTATCCAAGTTTTCCAACTAAGATAACTAAGACATGATTATATTAACACAGGGGTCCCCAACCCCCAGACTGGAGACTGGTACCAGTTGGTGGCCTGTTGGCAACTGGGTAGCACAGCAGGAGGTGAGAGGCAGGCAGGTTAACGAAGCTTCATCTGCTGTTCCCCATCTCTTGCATTACTGCCTGAACCACTGCTCGCATTACCACCTGAACCATCCCCCCATGCCCCCAGCTGTGGAAAATTTGTCTTCTACAAAACTGGTTTCTGGTACCAAAAGGTTGGGGATCACTGTATTAACACATATTTTTAAGAAGAGTTTTAGTAAATAATTATTGATTCTAATTTGTTCCATATACTTAAAGTGAGATCAAGTGAGGTAAGTAAATAGATACCTAAAAGATTAACTTAAAAAAGTCATATTAAAAGTAGATATAAAGGTGGTGATAGTTCAATGATCTTTAATTCTTTTTAATCTATATTATTCAGAAAAATATGTGAAACTATAAATTTTCTCCTTAATTATATATTCAGGATATAGAAACCTACCTTATTCAGGGTAGTAGAGAGAAAATTAAAAACCAAATTTGGGAAGTCATGTTCATATGATTTGCCAAATTTTACCCTGTTTACTGTGTAACTATTCTTTACCCTGTGTAGACTTATTTATAATTTTAATGATTGAATTTGGCATAATATTTAAGTGCAGAGGCTTTGGAGTCAAAGACATGAGTAGAATTCCCAGTTCCATTCATCACTTGCTATGTAAAGTAGATAAAGTCCTCTGTATCTAGGTTCCACATTCCACATTCTATTTCATTTCTAATACAATATGACTAGCAGTACCCATATAATATTATTAGAGAGTGTTTAAATGAAGTTGGGCATGTGAAATATTTATTTCAGTGTTTGGCATATGATAGTAGTTTAAGATATCATGGAGGAGGCAGAGTCAAGATGGCAGAGTAGGAGGATGTGGAGTTCACATCTCCTCACAAATAAGGTAACTTCCAGGTGCTGGTGTGAGACCTCAGAGACCTAAGTGGTAGGGAGAATCCCCTGAGTGACTGGGTAGGATGTGGGGGGAATGAGGAGGGGAGAAGAAGTGGAGCTGGGATGGGACCAGTGCCGCTGAGGGGAGACTGGGGAGGGGAGGGGTTCCTACACTCGGGAGGGGCCCAACATGGTGAGGGGATCATCAGGGAGAGGGAGAGAACTTGGAAGATTGGAGAATCAGAAAGGAATTCAGCCAGCATTTCCACCACTCACTTGGGCTCCAGTAAGCCTGCTGGGTCCCAGGCCTAAAGTCACCACTTCAAGGCCATCTACATCTGTGCTGAGCCTAAGCCCTGCCCCTCACTAGCCAGGGACTTTCCCTGGGCCTAGGCCCTGCCTCTGCCTAAGTTCCAACCCTGTCTAAGATGCCCCCACAGCCAAGGCCTTTTCTGGCATTTTTTTTTTTTTTTGCTATTTTGATTCTTCTTTACTGTGTTGTTGTTGTTTCATTTATATTTTTATATTTTCTCATATATTTTTTTATTTTTCTATTTTTATTTTATTTGTTATTCTTTGTTATTTTTCTGTTCTTTTGTTTTTCTGCAGCATGTGGCTGGAGGGATCTTGGTTCACAGACCAGAGGTCAGGCCTGATCTCCTGTAGTGGGAGCACTGAGTTTAAACCACTGGCCTAATAGAGACACCAGGTAAAATTAATGAGTGAGGTCTTCTGGAAGTCCTAATTTCAGAACCAATACCCAGCTCTACCCAACTGCCTGCAAACTCCAGTGCTAGACACCTCAGGCCAAACAAACACCAAGACAGGAACATAGTCCCACCTATCAAAAAAATGAGGGAACAAAAATATATGTTACAGATGAAAGGACAAGGTAAAAACTTATCAGACCAAATAAATGAAGAGGAAATAGGCAACCTACCTGAAGAAGAATTAAGAGTAATGATAGTAAAGATGATCCAAAATCTTAGAAATAGAATGGAGGCACATATCAAGAAAATACAAGAAATATATCACAAAGACATAGAAGAACTAAAAGAAACAACAAACAGTGATGAACAACACAATAACTGAAATGAATAATAAACTAGAAGGATTCAATAGCAGGACAACTGAGGCAGAAAAATGAATAAGTGTACTGGAAGATAGATAGTGGAAAAAACTGCCAAGGAGCAGAATAAAGAATGAAAAGAATTGAGGACAGTCTCAGAGACCTCTGGGACAATATTAAATGAAAAACACATTCAAATTATAGGGGGTCCCAAAAGAAGAAGAGAAAGAGAGAAAGAGTGTGAGAAAATATTTAAAGAGATTATAGTCAAAAACTTTCCTAACATGGGAAAGGAAATAGCCATCCAAGTCTAGGAAGCACAGAGAGTTGCATACAGGATAAAACCTAGGAGAAAAACATCAAGACATATATTAATCAAACTAACAAAATTTAAATTCAGAGAAAAAATATTAAAAGCAGCAAGGGAAAAGCAAAAAATAATACACAAGGGTATCCCCATAACATTATCAGCTGATCTTTCAGCAGAAACTCTGCAGGCCAGAAGGGAATGGTAGGATATATTTAAAGAGATGAAAGGGAAAACGTACAATCATGATTACTCTACCCAGAAAGGATCTCATTCATATTTGAGGGAGAAATCAAAAGCTTTACAGACAAGCAAAAATTAAGAGAATTCAGCACCACCAAACTAGGTCTACCACAAATGCTAAAGGAACTTCTATAAGAGGGAAACACAAGAGAAGAAAAAGACCTACAAAAACAACCCAAAACAATTAAGTAAATGGTAATAGGAACATACACATCAATAATTACCTTAAATGTGAATAGATTAAATGCTCAAGCAAAAGACACAGACTGGCTGAATGTATACAGAAACAAGATACATATATACGCTGTCTACAAGAGACCCACTTCAGACCTAGGGACACACACAGATTGAAAGTGAGGGGTTGGAAGAAGATTTTCCATGCAAATGGAAATCAAAAGAAAGCTGGAGTAGCAATACTCATATCAGATAAAATAGACTTTAAAATAAAGACTGTTACAAGAGACAAGGAAGTACACTACATAATGATCAAGGGATCAATCCAAGGAGAAGATATAACAATTATAAATATGTATGCACCCAACATAGGAGCACCTAAATACATAAGGCAAATGCTAGCAGCCAAAAGGAGAAATGGACAGTAACACAATATTAGTGGAAGACTTTAAGACCTCACATATACCAATGGACAGATCATCCAGACAAAAATATAAATAAAGAAACACAAGCTTAAAATGACACAATAGACCAGATAGACTTAATAGATATCTATCGGACATTCCATCTGAAATTAGCAGAATACACTTTCTTCTCAAGTGCACATGAAATATTCTCCAGGATAGATCACATCTTGGGCCACAAATCAAGCCATATTATATATATATATATTATATATATATGAAGCACAAACACATAGAGGCTAAACAGTGTTCTGCTAAATAACCAAGTGATCACTGACAAAATCAAAGAAGAAATTAAAAAAATACATAGAAACAAATGACAACAAAAATGACCCAAAACATATGAGGTGCAGCAAAAGCAGTTCTAAGAGGGAAGTTTATAGCAACTCAATCTCACAACAAGAAAAAAGAAAAACCTCAAATAAAAAATCTAACCATACACCTAAAGCAGCTAGAGAAAGAAGAATAAAGAAAACTCAAAGTTAGTAGAAGGAAAGAAATCATAAAAATCAAAGCTGAAATAAATGAAATAGAAATGAAGAAAACAATAGAAAAGAGCAATAAAATTAAAAATTGGTTCTTTGAGAAGATAAACAAAATTGATAAACCTTTAGTAAGACTCATCAGGAAAAAAAGGGAGATGATTCAAACCAATAAAATTAGAAATGAAAAAGGAGAAATTACAACTGACATGGCTGAAATACAAAGGATCATAAGAGACTACTACAAGCAACTATATGACAATAAAATGGACAACTTGGAAAAAATGGACAAATTCTTGGAAAGGTACAACTTGCCAAGACTGAACCAGGAAGAATTAGAAAATATGAATAGACAAATCAAGTAATGAAATTGAAACTGTAATTAAAAATCTTCCAACAAACAAAAGTCCAGGACCAGATGGATTCACAGGTGAATCCTACCAAACATTTAGAGAAGAGCTAACACCTACCCTTCTTAAACTCTTACAAAACATTGCAGAGGGAGAACACTCCCAAACTCGTTCTACGAGGCCACCATCATCCTGATAGCAAAACCAGACAAAGATATCATAAAAAATTTACAGACCAATATCACTGATGAGCATAGATGCAAAAATCCTCAACAAAATACTAACAAACAGAATCCAACAGCACATTAAAAGAATCATACACCATGGTCAAGTGGGATTTATCCTAAGAATGCAAGGATTAATCAATATACACAAATCAATCAATGTGATAACCACATTAACAAATTAAACAATAAAAAGCAAATGATCATCTCAAGTGATGCAGAGAAAGTGTTTGAAAAAATTCAACACCCATTAAATGGGTTTTTACAATAAAACTCTCAGAAAGTGGGCATAGAGGGAACCTACCTCAACATAATGAGGCGATATTCGACAAAATCCACAGCAAACATCATTTTCAATTTTGAAAAACTGAAAACATTTCCTGTAATATCAGGAACAAGACAAGGATGTCCACTCCTGCCACTGTTATTCAACCTAATTTTGGAAGTCCTACACACAGCAATCAGAGAATTAAAGGAAATAAAAGGAACACAAATTGGAAAAGAAGTGAAACTGTCACTGTTTGCACATGACACGATACTATACATAGAAAATCCAAAAGATGTCACCAGAAAACTACTAGAGCTAATCAATGAATTTGGTAAACTTGCAGGATACAAAACGAATGCACAGAAATCTCTTGCATTCCTATACTCTAACAATGAAAAATCAGAAAGATAAATTAAGGAAACAATTATATTTGCTATCATAAAATACATAGGAATAAACATACCTGAGGATGCAAAAGACCTGTACTCAGAAAACTATAGAATACTGATGAAAGAAATCAAAACTGACACAAACAGATGGAGGAATATACAATGTTCCTGGATTGGAAGAATCAACATTGTGAAAATTACTATACCATGCAAAGCAATCTACAGATTCAATTCAATCCCTATCAAATTACCAGTGGCATTCTTCACAGAATTAGAACAAAAAATTTTACGGAAACACAAAAGACACTGAATAGCCAAAGCAATCTTGAGAGAAAACAGAGCAAAATGGAGATGGAGAAATCAGGCTTCCTTACTTCAGACTATACTACAAAGCTACAGTCATCAAGACACTATGATACTGGAACAAAAACAGAAATATAGATTAATGGAAGAGGATAGAATGCTCAGAGATAAACTTACGGACCTATGGTCACCTAATCTTTGAGAAACGAGGCAAGGGTATACAATGGAGAAAATGGAGTCTCTTCAATAACTGGTTGAGGGAAAACTGATCAGCTACATGTAAAAAAGGAAATTAGAACACTATCTAACACGATACACAAAAATAAAAACAAAATAGATTTAAAACCTAAATGTAAGACCAGACACTATAAAACTCTTAGAGGAAAACATGGGGAAAACACTATTTGCTGTGGTTTACCACAGTGGGATCTTTTTTGACCCACCTCTTAGAGTACTGAAAATAAAAATGAAAATAAACAAATGAGACCTAATTAAATTTAAAAGGTTTTGCATAACAAAGGAAACCACAAACAAGATGAAAAGAGAACACTCAGAATGGAAGAAAATATTTGCCAATGAAGAAATGGATGGATTAATCTCCAAAATATACAGACAGCTCATGGAACTCAATATCAAAAATCCAACAACCCAATCAAAAAATGGGCAGAACACCTAAATAGACATTTGTCCAATAAGACATATATATGGCCAAGAGGCACATGGAAAGATGCTCAACATCACTAATTATTAAATAAATGCAAATCAAAGCTACAATGAGGTATCACCTCACACTAGTCAGAATGGACATCATCAAAAAATCTACAAACAATAAGTGTAGGAGACAGTGTGGAGAAAAGGGAACCTTCTGTTGGTGAGAATGTAAATTGATAGAGTCACTGTGGAGAACAGTATGGAGGTTCATTAAAAAATGAAAAATAGAACTACCATATGACCCAGCAATCCCACTACTTGGCATATACCCTGAAAAAAACATAAATCAAAAAGAGTCATGTACCCCAATGTTCATTACATCAGTATTTACAATAGCCAGGACATGGAAACAACCATGGATATGGTTGATAAAGAACAGAATGGATAAAGAAGATGTGGCACATATATACAATTAAATATTACTCAGCCATAAAAAAAAATGGAATTGGGTCATTTGTAGAGAGGTGGATGGACATAGAGTCTGTCATACAGAGTGGAGTAAGTTAGAAAGAAAAACAAATATATTAACTCATATATGTGGAATCTAGAAAAATGGTACAGATGAACCTATTTGCAGGGCAGGAATAGAGACTTAGACGTAGTGAATGGACATGTAGACATGGTTGGGTGGGGGGAAGGGGAGGGTGGGATGAATTGAGAAATCAGGATTGACATATATACACTATCATGTGTAAAATAGATAGCTAGTGGGAACTTATGTACAACAGAAACTAACACAACTTTGTAAAGCAATTATATTCCAATAAAATAATGAATAAGTAACTAGAATCGGAAACCTAATATTGTGGGGCTCTGATTTGGGCAAAGGCTTGGACTAGGTGGGAGATAAAACAGAAGATGTATAAACATTGCTTCTGATTTGAAAAGGAATCTTATCTGGCTAGGACCCAGGATTCAAAACTGTTAACCATATCAGCACCGTTTAATGACTAAAGGATTTTAGATAGAATATTTTAAAAAAGAAAAAGAGCAATCATGGAACTTGACTATTCCTTTGAGAGTTAGAAACTTCTGCAAATGAGTCTTGGCTTATATAAGCTGTGTATTTAGGTAGAAATAACTTTCAAACTGGATATGTTTTAATTCAACAGCTAACTTTTTTTTTTTTGCCCTTGAGGCTTGCAGGATCTTAGTTCCCTGACCAGGGATTAAACCCACACCCTCAGCAGTGAAAGCACAGAGTCCAAACCACTGCCAAAGAATTCCCGTCATCTTTTTTTAGAAATAAAACGTTTCAAAAAACAAAAAGGTTTAAAAAATGATAAAATGTAACTTTGTTATATCCTAATTCTTAGTTGTATTCTTTAAATTCCAAATAAGTAAAATAATATGAAAATATATTTTCAAATCTTTATAGAATGAAAAGAAACCATATTAATCATTAAATACTCCTGGATTTTCTTTGATCCTCCCATAGATGAATTCACAACTATAAAAACTGATGCACATTTACATTCTGAAGTACAAATCCCCAGCAGCCAAGTAATTATTCAGTTTATTTCGTTATGTGCAAAGTAGGTATTTCATATTTACTTGCTATTTAAAGCAGAGTATAGGCTCAATGAAGAATAATCATTAAACACTGATTATTTTTAAGAACAATGGTATTGTAAAAATGTACAATAATACATATTTTTGGTAATTACTTCTCTTTTAAGGTAATTACAGCTTTTATAATAGATGTAAATCTTTCGAAGGCTATCTCTGAAGAGCAGTGAAATTACTATTATTTCAGATTTGATGAATGACAATTTGTCAGTAACCTTCTCAAAAACCAAGTCAGGGGGAGAATTGTTTTTTTTTTTTTTTTTCTCCTCCATGTGGTCAGTTTCATTCTTAAGCATGGCCTGATATAACAAGATGTATTTCACAAACCTATAACACAAGTTTGTGAAATGTCAACTGAAGACACCACCTCTGTTGTAGATGGTTTCATTCAATCCATGTTCTACCAACTTATTTTCTAGGTCATCTTTTATGATGCTAATCAAGTGGCTAAGGTCTTCCTGTTGTTGTTTCAAATGCTGCTTGATTTCTCGTAACAGATCTGTATCTATGTAATATCTTTCTTCAGATTTGACTGCTCCAAAATGAATCTGCCTCCTGATTTGGGACATCAGTTAATTTACTCAGTCCTTAAACTGAGTAGGGTATTTAGTTCATAGGGAAATGTATCTAGCTGAATTGCTTCAGCTTGGATGGCATGTACACTCTTCCTCTGAATTCCCTGTTTGATTAGGGCCTGAAGATTCTATGGGAAAGTCCATAAGTTTCCTCTTCTATTGTGCATAGTTGTAGTTGTAGTTGAATTCTTCTGTAATTCACCAATATCTTCAGATATGATATCTAATCTGGTCTGATGCTGCTTAGTCATCTGATCTTGAACCTTCAGTCTTCAAAGAAGTTCTTTGAAATCCACCATTGGTACAGGAATTAAGTTTTCAGAATCAAGGTTATCCACTTTGACTTGCTCCCAGATAATAGGATCAACATCAGCAGGAGGATTCTGTAAAAGCTGTTCGATCTGTGCAGAAGAATGTTCTGTTCAAGTCATAGAAAGCATTACACAAAGTTGCTGCAACTGTGCTTTTATATTGGTTTGTTCAAAATGGCCGTATATTATTGTAGCTGGGACTCTTCTTGAAGTACCATTTGGAGAACGCTCAACAACATAAATGACAACTTCTGTCTGATCATCTGACAATGCTTTAGTACCCTCTACATTTCCAGTAAGAGTCTGGTTTCCTCCTAAAATTTTATGCAATGATTCTACCAATTGCTGTTGCTGGCTTTGAATATCTGTTTCTTTTTTGTTGAAAACTAAAACTACTAGCCCATCTTCATGTTTATTATTGGGCATACAACTATAACCTACTGCCTTAAACCAGCAAAAGGGATTTTCTTGTTTGAATTCCGTTGGTGGAATGTTATTGTTAAAATTTCCTTTTTCTGTTTCCCAAAAGACCTGTAGTTAAATTCCATTTTACCAAAATAGCATCTGCTCACCTCCTAGTAGTACTTGGACAGAAAGAGCACTTGCAGCATTTATCAGTTGTTTGAACTGGGCAGGAGCTTTTGTAGGCTGAATGAAGAGACCACCTAATGTAGTTTGTTGCTGCCACTTCTGCTGTGTATTAAATCCTCCAAATCCAAATCTAGTTACCAAGTCAGTACCTAAACCATACTAGTTCCAGCTGTTGTGCCAAAACAAGTACCAAATCCAAAACTTTGTTCTGAGTACCACCAAAGAGTCCAGTAATGTTTGTGTTATCTGGAGCAGAAAAACTGAATGCAGAACCCGCTGTTGTAGATGTTGTCCCAAAAGCTCCAAATCCACCCGTGGGGACCTTGGTGGCTGCAGCGGTACCCTAGGTGCATGAGGGAGTCCCAAAGTTGAAGGCTGTGTTGCGGGGAGCAGGAGGATAAGGTGCTGCTCCCATGACACTCAGTGCACTCCCCAACAGCTAGCCTTTAAAGTGATTATTTCAGTGTCCTTTTTTGTAAAAAAAAAATAAATTAGAAATCTATCCCATAAAATGTTGACATTTTTGAGATATGCATAGATATAACCGGGTCATTAACAGAAGCTTAACATATTTTAGCTATGTTCTTTTTAGGATTTGTGATTTGATTTTTCACCATTAAGTGCACTTTTATTAGGTATGTGTTGTGTGATAGAAAGTACTCTATTTTTTAGGAATTCAAATAAAAAATTACCTAGTGTTTATACTCCAGAGACTTAAAACCCAGGAGACAAATATATACATGAAAACCACAATGTAATATAGGGCTTTAAAATTTTAAAGTGCTGTTGAAGTTTAACAATGTGATAGAGAATATAAAATTAAGAAGCATAATGTAGGGGCTTCCCTGGTGGTGCAGTTGTTGAGAGTCTGCCTGTTTATGCAGGGGAGAGAGGTTCGTGCCCCGGTCCAGGAAGATCACACATGCTGGAGCAGCTGGGCCCGTGAGCCATGGCCACTGAGCCTGCGCGTCCGAAGCCTGTGCTCCACAACAGGAGAGGCCACAACAGTGAGAGACCCGCATACCGCAAAAAAAAAAAAAAAAAAAAAAAAAACACCACAATGGATCAATGAAGAAATCAAAAAGAAAAATTTTTAAAATACACTGAAACAAATGAAAATGGAGACACAGCTGTAAAAAATCTATGGGACACAGGAAAAGCAATTCTAAAAGGGACATTAATAGTGATACAAGCTTACCCCAGGAAACAAAAAAAAATTCAAATAAACAGCCTAACTCTCTGTCTAAATGAATTAGAAAAAGAACAAACAAAGTCCAGAGTCAGCAGAAGGAAGGAAATAATAGCATAGTGGCAATAAATAAAATCGAAAAAATATAGAAAAGATCATTGAAACCAAGAGCTCATTTTTTAAAAAGTTAAAGAAAATTGAAAAACCTTTAGCCAGATTTCATCAAGAAAAAAAGTGAGAGACCTCAAATATACAAAATTTGAAATGAAAAAGGAGAAGGTAGAGCCTATATCACAGAAATGCAATCATAAGAGAATACTACAAACAGTTATACACCAACAAATTGGACAATCTAAATAAATAAATTCCTACAAACAATATCCTAAGACTGAATAAGAAAGAAATAGAAAATTTGAACAAAAAGATTGCTAGTATTGAAATTTAATCAGTGATCAAAAAACACCCAATGAACAAAAGTCTGGGAACAGAGAGCTTCAAAGTGTAATTCTACCAAATATTTACATAAGAGTTCACACCTATACTTCTCAAAATATTCCAAAAAATTTAAGAGGTGGGAACATTTTCAAACTCATTCTACAAGGACAGTGTTACCCTGATACCCAAAACAAACAAAGACACTACAAAAAAATAATTATAATAAAGAAATAAATTTATAGGCTAATATTTCTGAAGAACATAGATATAAAAATCTCAATAAAATATAGGAAAATAAATTCAGCAATCCACTAAAAGAATCATACATCAAGATCAAGGGGATTTATAATAGAGATGCAAAAATGGTTCAATATCCATGAATCAATCAACATGCTACACCATGCTAACAAAATGAAGGATAAAAATCTCATGATCAACTCAATAGATGCAAAAAAAAAATCATTTGATAAAATTCAACATCCATTTATCATGAAAACTCTCAACAAACTGTATGCAGGAACATACTCCAACATAATAAAGGCCATGTGTGGGACAGACTCACAGCCAACATCATATGCAATGGTGAAAAGCTGAAAACTTTTTATCTGAGATCAGGAACAAGACAAAGATGCTTACTCTCACCACTTTTATTTAACATAGTATATAAAGTCCTAGTCACAGCAATAAGACATGAAAAAGAACTAAAAGTATTCCAAATTAGAAGGGAATAAGTTAACTCTCATTGCTTGCACATGACATGATACTATGTTTAAAAAATGCTGAAGTCTTCACCAAAAAACATTCAGAACAAATAAATCAATTCAATAAATTTGCAAGTTGCAAAATTAAGATACAGAAATATGTTGGGTTTCTATATTCTAACAATGAACCCAGGAAGAGAAAACAGGAGAACAAGCTTATTTATAATCAAATCAAAAAAAGAATAAAAAGCTAGGGATAAATTTAACCAATGAGGTAAAAAGACCTGTATTCTAAAAATTGTAGGTCACTGATGAGGGAAATTGAAGACGTTAAAATAAATAGAAAGATAGTTTGTGTTTATAGATTAGAATAATTAATACTGTTAAAATATCCATAATAACCAAAGAAATTTACAGCGTCATTGCAACCCCTATCAAAATACCCATGGCATTTTTGAAAAGAATAGAAAAAAATAATCCCCAAATTTGTTTTGAACCACAAAAGACCCAGAATAGCCAAAGCAATCTTGGGGGAAAAAAGAACTAAGCTGGAGATATCACAATCCTTGACTCAAACTATCCTACAAAGCTCTAGAAATCAAAAAAATTATGGTTCTGGCACAAAGACAGAAATATAGATGAATAGAACAGAATACAGAGCCCCAAAATAAACCCAAGCACATATGGTCAATTTATATATGAAAAAGGAGGCAAGAATATACAATGGGGGAAAGATTGTCTCTTTGATAAGTGGTGTTAGGAAAACTAGACAGCTACATGTAAGAGAATGAAACAAGAATATTTTCTTACATCATAATCAAACAAAAATAAATGAAAATGGATAAAAAACTGAATGTAAGACCTGAAGACCTGAAAACTCCTAAAAGAATATCTCCTCAGACAAGGAATTCAAAAGCAAAATAGATAGGACCAAATCACATTTAAACTTTTGCATATCAAAGGAAACTATCAACAAAACTAAAAGACTACCTCATGAATGGGAGAAGATATTTGCAAATGATATGACCTATAAGGGGTTAATAACCAAAATATATTAAAGAACTCATACAATTCAATATCATAAAAGAAAACATATAATCTGATTAAAAAATGGGCAGAGGACCTGAATAGGCATTTTTCTAAAGAAGACATACATATGGCCAACAGACACATGAAAAGATGCTCAATGTCACTAATCATCTGGGAAATGCAAGTTAAAATCCTAATGAGATATCACTTTACACCTGTCAGAAAGGCTATCATCAAAAAGATGAGAAATAACAGGTGTTGGTGAGGATATGGATAAAAGGGAATCCTCATGCACTGCTGGTGGGAATGGAAAACATTATGAAGTTTCCTCAAAAACTTAAAACTAAAACTACCATATTATCCAGTAACTCCATTCCTAGGTATATATCCAAAGAAAATGAAAACATTTATTCAAAAATATATGTACACTGCAATATCCATACAGCATTATTTACAATAGCCAAGATATGGAAACACCCTAAGTGATCATCAACAGATGAATGGATAAAAAGAAGATGTATATATATGATGTTTCAGCCATAAAAATATGAAATTTTGAGATGTGAAAAAAAACTGAATGGACCTGGATGGTATATGCAAAGTGAAAGAAATGCAAGAGAGAAAGACAAATACTATATATTTTTAGTTATATGTAGAATCTAAAAATTAAAACTAATGAAAAAATACAGCAAAACAGAAACAAACTCACAGATACAGAGAACAAACTTTTGGTTACCATAGGGGAGAGGGGTGGTGGAAAGAAAAAATAGGTGAAGTGTATTAAGAGATATAAACTGCTAGGTAAAAAATAAATAAATAAATAAATAATTTACAAGGATGTAATATATAGCACAGGGAATAGAGTAAATATTTTGTAATAACTTAATATGGAGTGTATTCTATAAAAATATTGAATTACAATGATGTACATCTGAAACTAATATAATATTGTAACTCAACCATACTACAATTAAAAAAAGAATTATTACTCCCTTTTGTAGGCTACATTAAGCAAATCAGAGATACATGAAAACAGTGAGATTCTAGTAATCACACTGCCATGTAGTGGTCACAAATATTAGAGCACCTAAGAGCAAAGGCCAAGAGCTGTGTGGAATTTTCAATTACCATTTAATTTAATATAGAATTTAACATATAAAAATCAGCGACTGAACAAATTTCTGTATCCTACATCAACTTCTGAGCAGTTTTCCTCAAACTCAGTCAGTAGAGTACCTCTAACACTGAGGTTCTGGAATGTAGTTATGCTTCCAGCATTGAAGCAGCATTGATTACAGTGTAATTTTGCCAGATCAATGCATTTAGAAACTTAAAGTACCAAAGTAATTTTTGAATGATAAGCTGAAAGGATATTTAAAATAGATGACGGATTAAGTTATTTTAGTATGTCATTAAGCATAGCATAAAATAATCTGAAACACTAGATAAAGATATAAACAGTTATTGTTGTTGATAATAGCTTGAGTTCAGAGGTAATTTCCATTTAGCAGACTCAAATAAAAGCAAAGCAATAATTTCTTTCAGATTTTTTTTGCTGTATTTTTGTTGTATAATCAGCTACAGGTTTTCACATTCACTTTAAAATTGGAATCATCTTTGCACAATAATTTCTCCTCAAAAAATAATACCAGAGATTGGAATAAGGAGGAGTTCAACATTAATTGAGCATCTCCTATAAGAAGAGATTGTGCTATTTTCTTCTCAGAATTCATTAGCTTATTTAGTCCTTACAATTAGCTCTGGAAAAAAGTGAAACTGTATCATGCACAATTTCCAGAAGAAGGTTCAGAAATTTTAGCAAACTTGCTAAGGACACAGAGTTAGTCACTGACAAGAATCTGAACTCGATTTTATTTATTTATTTATTTTATATTGATCCTGGTGTGTGATCCTTTTAGTACATTATTGGATTCAGATAGCTAACATTTTGTTGAGGATTTTTGCATCTAAATTTATCAGTAATATTGGCTGGTAAACCTCTTTTTCTGTGGTACCTTTGTCTGGTTTAGTATCAGGATGATAGCAAATGAGTTCAGGAGTGTTACTCCCTCTGAAAATTTTTGGAAGAGTTTCAGAAGGATAGGTGTTAACTCTTCTCTAAATGTTTGTTAGTATTTGCCTGTGAAGCCATCTGGTCCTGGACTTTCATTTGTTGGGACTATTTAAATTACAATTAAAATTTTTGTACTTGTAATTAGTCTGTTCATATTTTATATTTCTTCCTGGTCCAGTCTTGGGTGTTTCTATCTTTCTAAGAATTTGTCCATTTCTTCTAAGTTGTCCATTAAATTGGCATGTAATTTCTTGTAGTAGTCTCTTATGATCCTTTGTATTTCTGTGGTGTCCGTTGTAACTTTTTTTTTATTTTAATTTTATTGATTTGAGCCCTCTCCCTTTTTTTCTTGATGAGTCTGGCTAAAGTTTTATCTGTATTGTTTATCTTTTCAAAAACCAACTTTTAGTTTCATTGATCTTTTGTATTGTTTTCTTCATCTCAATTTCATTTATTTATGCTCTTATCTTTATGATTTCTTTCCTTCTACTAACTTTAGGATTTGTTTGTTCTTCATTCTCTAGTTGCTTTAAGTGTAAGGTTAGGTTGTTTATTTGGGATTATTTTGTTTCCTGAGATAAGCTTGTATTGCTATAAACTTCCCTCTTAGAACTGTTTTTGCTGTGTCCCATAGTTTTTAGATTTTTGTGAGTTTGTTTGTATTTGTCTTCAGGTATTTTTTGATATCCTTTTTGATTTCTTCAGTGATCCATTGGTTGTTTAGTAGCATATTGTTCAGCCTGTATGTGTTTGCGTTTTTTACTTTTTTTTTTTTTTCTGGTAGCTGATTTTTAATCTCATAGCATTGTGGTTTAAAAAAGATGCTTGATATGATTTCAATTCTCTTAAATTTACTGAGGCTCACTTTGTGGCCCAGCATGTAATCAATCCTGGAGAATGTTTCATGCTCAATTGAAAAGAATATGTATTCTGCTGCTTTCATATGGAATTCTCTATAAACATCAGTTAAGTCCATCTGGTAATATCTCATTTAATGGCTTCATTAATTTTCTCTCTGGATGATCTGTCTATTGATGAAATTGGGGTGTTAAATTTCCCCATTATTATTGTGTTACTGTCAATTTCTCCTTTTATGGCTGTTAGTATTTGTCTTATATATCGAGGTGCTACTTTGTTGGGTGCATATATATTTACAATTGTTATTTCTTCATGGATTGACCCTTTGATCATTATGTAGTGTTCTTCTTTGTCGCTTGTAACAGTCTTTATTTTACCATTTCTATTGTCTGATATAAGTATGTGTATTGCCACTCCAGCTTTCTTCTGATTTCCATTTGCATGGAATATCTTTTCCCATCTCCTCACTTTCAGTCTGTATGTGTTCCTAGATCTGAAGTGGATCTCTTTTACACAGCATATATAAAGGTCTTGTTTTCTTTCTTTCTTTTTTTAAGCTATTCAGGTAGTCTAAGTCTTTTGGTTGGAGCATTTAATCTGTTTACCTTTAAGGTAATTATCAGTATGTATGTTCCATTTTGTTAATTTTTTGGATTTGTTTGTGTAGGTCTTTTTTCTTCCTTTCCTCTTTTGTCATCCTCTCTTGTGATTTGATGACTAACTTTACTTTTGTGTTTGGATCCCTTATTCTTTTCTGTGTGGGTATCTATTGTAACTTTTTGGCTTGTGGTTGTATGAGGTTTTGATAAAACAGTCGATATATTAAAAAGATTATTTAATTAAATTAATTAATTTATTTAATAAATTTATTATTTTTTTATTTATTTGTTTTTCGCTGCATTGGATCTTCATTGCTATGTGCAGGCTCTTTCTAGTTGTGGCGAGTGGGGTTGCTCTTTGTTGTGGTGTGCAGGCTTCTCATTGCAGTGGCTTCTCTTGTTGTGTATCATTGGCTCTAGGCATGCCAGCTTCTGTAGTTATGGCTCACGAGCTATAGAGTGCAGGCTCAGTAGTTGTAGCACATGGGATTTGTTGCTCTGTGGCATGTGGGATCTTCCTGGACCAAGGCTCAAACCCATGTCCCCTGTGTTGGCAGGTGGATTCTTAACCACTACACCATCAGGGAAGTCCTAAACAAGATTACTTTAAATTGCTGGTCTTTTAATTTCAAATGCATTTCCAGTATCCTGCATGTGTACTCTCCTCTTCTCATGATTGCTGGTTTTGACATTTATTTGTGTATGGATGATTTCTTACCTTTATGGTATATTTGCCTTTACTGGTGAACTTTTCCATTCATAATTTTCTTTCTTCTAGTTGTGGCCTTTTCTTTTCCACCTAGAGAATTCCTTTAGCATTTGTTGCAAAGCTGGTCTGGTTTTGCTGAATTCTGTTACCTTTTGCTTATCTGTAAAGGTTTTGATTTCTCCATTGAATATGAACCAGAGACTTGCTTGGTAGCTTATTCTTTGTTGTAGGTTTCTCCCTTTCATCAGTTTTAATATACTGTGCCACTCCCTTAGCTGATAACCTTATGGGAATTACCTTGTGTTATTTGTTGTTTTCCCCTGGTTGCTTTTAGTATTTTCTCTTTGTCTTTAATTTTTGTCAGTTTGATTGCTATGTGTCTCAGCATGTTCCTCCTTGGGTTTATCTTGCCTGAGACTCTCTGTACTTCCTGGACTTGGTTGACTGCATCCTTTTCCATATTAGGGAAGTTTCCATCTACTGTCTTTTCAAATATTTTCTCAGGTCCTATCTCTCTCTCTTCTCCTTCTGGGAGAAGATAATGCAAATGTTGGTGCATTTAATGTTGTACCAGAAGTCACAGACTGTCCTCATTTCTTTTCATTTTCTTTCTTTATTCTGTTCTGCAGCATTGATTTCTACTACTTTGTCTTCTAGCTCTCTTATCCATTCTTCTGCCTCATTTATTCTGTTATTGATTCCTTCTAGTGTATTTTTAAATTTCAGTTATTGTATTGTTCATTTTGTTTTTCTGTTCTTTAGATTCCCTAGCTCTTTTTTAAATATTTCTTGTAACTTCTCAATCTGTGCCTCCATTCTTCTTCTGAGATCTTGGATCATCTTTACTATAATTACCCTGAATTTTTTTTTTTTTTCAGGCAGATTGCCTATCTCCACTTCACTTATTTATTCTTCTAGGGTTGTTCCTCCATCTTGGACATATTCCACTGCTACCTCATTTAATCTAACTTCTGTTATTGTGGTTTCCATTCTGCAGACTGCAGGATGGTAGTTCTTCTTGCTTCTGCCATCTGCACCCTGTTGGATGAGGCTGGCCTAAAGGGCTTGTGCCAGCTTCCTGGTGGTAGGGACTGATTCCTTCCCACTTGTGTGTGGAACTTGGTCTTGTCCTTCTGTTAGGTAAGGCTATGTCAAAGTGTGTGTTCAGCAGGCAGCTATGGGTTCAGGAAGACTTTAGGAAGCCTGCCTGCTGATTGGTGGGGCTGTGTTCCCATCCTATTGGTTGTTTGCCCTGAAGCATCCCAGTACTGGAGCCTACAGGCACCCTACACCAGTGGGGCCAGGTCTTGGTGAGAAAATGACAGCCTCCTGGAAGGATCACACTAATGAGTCCTCCCCAGAACTACTGCCATAAGTTTCTTTGTCCCCACAGTGAGCCACAGCCACCCCCACCTCTGCAGGAGACCCTCCAAGACCAGCAGTTACATCTGGCCCAGGCTCTTATGAAATTACTGCTTTTTCCCCTTTGTCCTGGTGTACATGAGACCTTGTGTGTGCCTTCCGAGGGTGGAGTGTGTGTTTTCTCCAGTTCTGTGGCATTTCTGCAATCAATCTCTGCTGGCTTTCAAAGCCAGAAGCTCTGGGATCTCCTCCTCCCAATGTCAGGCCCCCAGGCTGGGGGTGTCTGATATAGGGCTCAGAACTTTCATTCCTGTGGGAGAACCTCTGTGATATAATTACTTTTCAGTTTGTGGTCACTCATCCAGTGGTTATGGGATTTTATTTTATGGCTATTGCATTTCTCCTACCATCTTGTTCTGTCTTCTTCTTTTTCTTTGGATGTAGGAAATCTTTTTTTGTAGTTTCCAGTGTTTTTTTGTTGTTGTTGATGGTTGTGATTACAGCAGTTAGTTGTGATTTTGCTGTTTTTGTGAGGAGTTGGGCTTACATCATTCTACCCCACCATCTTATCCCAGAGGCCTGAACTCTACTTTAAAGCCAACACTTTCACTTACAAAATGATAGATCATTCTTCCTAATTATATCCATGGTATTTTACTTTAAGAAAAGGAATGTACACAAAGTTACACTGCATAAATATAATATATATATCCTGAACAGTTGTATGTACAAATTCATACACACAGAGACATATGTAGATATAGCTATAAATATATTTTATGCATCTGTATATGCATATGTACATATATAAAATATATGGCTAAAGTACACACATATTAAACTATAATGTGTGGTATGTATATATATATATATACA
>NW_020172841.1:350697-423585 GCF_003031525.2 Neophocaena asiaeorientalis asiaeorientalis
AACTGAACTTTACATATATACACATGGTTTAAACCATTTTCTACAGTTATTTGGTGTGCAAAATAAATGATGCTTCACTGGATAACCATCTGTAAGGTATTGATTACATATTATTGAAATTTATAATTATGTATACTTTTGTTTTATAAATACACAATTGAGTAAAATTCATTTTAATGTGACATTTACATCATTATTTTTCTACATTTTTCTAGCCAATTGATGCATTATTATATTTTTCTATGTGATGAAAAAAAGAGGAGGTTATCACAGTGGAGGACAAAATCAAAAGACAGAGCAAGAAATATAAGTAGAAAATGAGAGGATTCTGTAAAAGCCAAAATGATTAAAGGGAGTCTTCCACTATGTTTGTGTATGTTGTCAAAATTGCCAAGAAATTTTTTTCTGTGATTTTTTGCTCATGTACTGAAAGAAACAGTGAACTTTTTCTTGTTTTATGCTTGACAAGTTGCGGCTTCAGTTACATGGCACCTGATTTGTGATTTCTTTCTTGTATGTTTAATGATAAATTCAACTGGTAACTGAAGAGAGAATAAAAGAACAAACTTCCCAATTAATATATCTTTGTCAGTAAATTATTTATGCCTACTCTTTTAAAAATGCCATATGTGTATAAGTATGTATTAAGGGATAGCTGTGGCTGTACCAAAGAATCCCAAATTTCTTAAATTTTTTTTCTAATTCAAATAATAGACCAAGATTTGTAATGAGAGAATATGTAAAATGTCATTGAATTTATATCTACAGATTTCCATAGTACATTTTTGTGTAAACTTCATAGACATTTATCTCTGACACTCTGGAGGTGGATAGTTATTCAAGATCTTACCCAAGCATCTATTTGAGAATCCTGAGCAAGAAAAACAACCTACTTAATTAATAAAATTACCTAACTTTTTTCAATGTTCAGCCATGAAAGGTAAAAGAAATAACAAAAATCTAAGCCTCAAGTACTCCATTGATTGTAATTTATTAAATACTTTAGAATTAAGATAATATTATCTGTAATAATAATAGTTTTTAAAATTATATGAGTTCCCAGGTATAAGCCATTATTCTATAAACAGAATGGATATAAAGTTATTATTTTGCTATGTCAGTAATTTCAATATATATTTTATCTGAGAAAACATTAATATCTGTATTAAGTTCTCTGTCTTTTTACTAGGAAAAGAATACTTGTAAAAAATACCCAGTGATTGTAGAATATGTTTTTCTCAAATTATATAAATTAACTAACAGAAAAAAGTCCTTACTGTATTGGATCTAAGGGAAAAATTGAGTTCTGGCAAGATCATTTTTAGAAAAAATTAATATGTATTTGTGCATATTTATGGTTAAACAGCTTTTTTAACTTATTCATTTAAAATTAAAATACAACATCAAGATTGGGGAGAGTGGAGGATCTCTTTAACACTCCTTATTGAGAACAATTGTATTAAGATAAAATACATAGCTGGATATTTTAACAAGCTTTGTTCAAGGCCAGACACTATAATTGCAGAAACATATACAATATTATCCTAAAGTAATTAGATGGCAAGATTGAAATCCAAGCCATGTCTATCTTTTCTATTATTATGGCCCTAGCAGAGTGGCTCATAGTGGGTGACCAATATATTAAAAAATGATAAAGAGTATGTAAGTTGTTGTCGTGCATGGTTTAAAAGAAAGAGAGCACTGATTTGACAATGCTATTTTAAGAAATTGTTTTGATAAGAATAATAGATGTTTAATAAATATTTACTTAGTGTACAACATTATTTAGATTACAATTATTCTTTAAATGTAAAAGATAAATATTTCCAAACTCATAGCCTGATGCTAGTATTCCTTAGAATATCCAGTTCCACTTGTTTGAGTTAGATGATTACCAATTTCTCGTCTAACTTGGTTTCTATACCAGAACAAATGACTCTGAGGAAGTGATTTGTGCAGGCAACCAGTAAATAGTAAATACATAAAATAGGAATTTGGTTTATAATATGCTATCATGAGAGCAATTTTTGTGAAATTCTTGCTTGGAGATCCATTGCTTTTCTTTATTCCTTTGTATTCTCCAATGTGTTTAGATATTATATACATTGAGAACCAGGACAAATGTTACACTTTTAACCCTTCCATGGCCATGACTAACACAGTTATTGTACAGTTATTATTATAGACATTTAACAAATATTTGTGAAATTATTGAATAAATCACTTAATAAATGAAAAAAACAAAACAAACAAACAAAAAAACACTACAGACCTGGAGACCATATTCTGCATGCATGATGCAAAACCTCTAACTCTGCTATCACCAAATCACTTTCCTTTAAAATCATCTATCTGTTTCATTTAGCTCAAAAATACTATCATTTGGTGATTTATTTTAATATCGTGACTAAATTAATAGTATGTTTTGAAATTTAAAATGTCTTTGTTTATTGTCCCCTTTCTTAATCCATTTATTCATTAACAACATATTTATTAAGCTACTAACTGTTTACTAAATGGTAGAAATTGTTTTCTGCATTTTGTGCAAGTATGTGCAACATCAATTTTTTCACAATTTATATCAAGGCATAATTATATACAATTGGAATCTAAAATACACTTGTAAAATATAATTAAAAATTGTTTTGCCAACAACATATCATCTAAACCTAATTTCTATCTTAAAACTTAGATCTGTAAAATTTATTGAGAAACAAAGTAGTAGGACACTTCAGTTTCTTGCACTGATTCAATACTATACTAAAATTTCCTCAACATTTTTTATGAACGTCTTCACTAACAACTGATGCATTAAAATATTATAATTATTTTTATTTTTCTAATGGACAAATGGAGACAGATAGTTTAATAACCTATTACTTTTTAAAAAGACACTTTTCAGTCTATTATTTTCTTAGAAGAAAGAATACCAGATGCACATCATTGACCAACTTGTAAGATCTAAATTTAATAGCACATGCCCAGTATTTCTGAAGGAATCTAAGTACAATGGCACTACCAATATTTATAGATATTCTATTTTACTTAGAATTAGAAAAAAATTAGGAATAGACATCATAGATCTTTCTAGTTCGTGGAAAAGACATTTGCCTCACTTAATAAGATATTCTTGACAATATTTTGTTAAGAATTTTCTGCACCAATGAACACATTTGTGACTCCCTGACTTTCTGGAGAAGTTCCCACAGTTCATAGTGATTGGAGAACTTCATTTTTATCTCAATACAAACTGAATGCTCTTCACAGGAGAACACTTTTGGAAGAACTTAGCTCTATTTTCTGTGTAGACCTTGAAAAGAACGTATTCTTATTGAAGGACTATGTAAGAGATTAAAACATTTTATTATTGTTTTAAGTGTATTATTTGCTATCTTCAGGTTGCAGAGCTCATCAAAATATTACAGGATTGTGCAAAATATGTTTTTATCCATCCTCTCCATAAACTGTAATTGTATGTATGCAAATAAAGCCCAGGTGATAGAGCTGCAAAATTAGTCCTCAATAACTCAATAACATTGAGCTAACGTTGTGACATCTCAATACTTTAAATTCCAACATGTTTTTCTTTCTTTCCATGGAAACATTACTTTCAAGATATTTTACTATGCTCTATATTTATTATGAAAATTAACATCTCTATTCAATTTTATCCTCTCAAAATACATTTTGATCCCAACCTTCCAGGACTATTTACCTGATAGAATATTAGCAATGAATCTTACTACCTGCCTTTTATCCAAACACTACTCTGAGGTAATGACAGCCTCTTTCCCATTGTCTCTTTGTGTGAAGACTTAGTAAACTCTAATTAAATAAGATATCTTTATAAAGTTCTATCTTTATAAAAAAGGAAACAAAAAACAAAACAAACAAACAAAACTCTTCAATTTAATTCTAAGGATGATTTGTTTTCCTGATGTCCCACACCTGGATGGGGAGTGATGTACTAGAAACTAAAGTCAGACATTGCTAACATAACTTTTCTTTCAGAAGAGATGACAATCACAAAACACAACATCTTTTATTTATTTATTTTATCAGGGATTGAGCTCGGGCCAGGGCAGTGAACTCGCCTAGTTCTAACCACTGGACCTCCAGGGAATTACCCACAACAACTTTTATAAAGATAACAGTTCTACTGATATTTGATTCAGGCAATTAAGAGAATGTAATTATAGCACCTGAAATTTAGCTGAACTGTTTTCTCATAGTACTTGTTCCTAAGACAACAGGTCAATAAGGCTAAATCTCTACAATTTAGAAAAATACTGGTAAATCATATGACCATTTCCATTTTATTAAAGAAATGAATTCAAATGTAAAACATATACTTATAAATAATTGACTTTCCTTTCAAGTCCCCATTAGCAATACATTTTCAAATAAGTGGTATTGATTTACAGAAAAGAGCTTCGTTTCACAGATTTGTAAAATACTATCAATTAACCATACAACTTATAGTTTATTTTCAAATTCTCTAGTTAAGGCCATTATTTAGATAGCAAGTTATACTCAGTGTTACTTCAAAGTTTTCCTACTAATAATCTTTCCAATGGTTTTATATGAGGAATAAAGAATATGTCTACAATTAGAGAGATGTCATTTGGATATTAATTTTTCTCATTGCTAGTAACTTAAAAATTAATCAGAAGATAAAGAATCATAATTAAAAATGCTCCTAATTCAATGATTTAATTAAAAGTTGGAAAATATATTTTCCCTTGAATATTACAATAAATTTAAATTCTCTGTAAATTTATTGTTAGTGTTAATTGTTATAAACTTCAAATATATGGCAATGGAATTGTTTTTTCTTTCTTCTATTCTTTCCTCTTTAAAGGCTATATGTCATAAGCCTGAATTTGTGTCCTAACTGTGTATGAATCCATACATTTCTTTCTCGGAATCCGTACTCATTTGCTTTCACACCAGAATGCCACCCGGAATAACCTTTTTGGTTCCTGTTTTGAATAACTGAAACAATAACTTTTATTTTATATGCTTAAAGATCACAAGATGTTTTCACACACATTATGTTTTTATTGTCACAAAAGCTCTGGAAATCCTTATTGCTAAATCTATTTTATAGATAAGGAAATAAAGACCAAGAGGTTATAAAATAGCATACATCTAATAAGTTAAAAATAAATAAATCTATGACTTAAACCTCTTCATCTGATTTTGAATCTATTAATTTTGAATTTACTAATGTTTATTTTTCTAATATTCTAGAACTGTGGAAGATCCCACTTTCTTCTTCTGCATTTTTTTCTAAAAGCTAAATCCATTCAAATATGATCCTAATAATTACCATGACAGCTTAGTCAGCACTCTACAATTTCAAGGGCATACTGTAGTGGAATAACTGAGGACATGGAAAGGAGACGTGACCCATGAGCACCCCCTCGGCAAACCGAGGGCTAGCGTATAAGCCAGAACCCCTCGGCAAACCGAGGGCTGGCGAATAAGCCAGGACTGCAGGCAGTCCTGGATACTTTGGGCACTGATCCATGAAATGACCTCAGTATAATCAGAACACAAGGAAATGTCCTTGTGCTACTTTAGTATAATCAGAATGATGGGAACACAAGGAGATGTCCTTGTGCTGCTTATGAGCTCAAGCACGAAGCACGGCATGTCTTCAAGAAAGCCCTTTGTTGCTTGTATAATCAATAAAAACATATGTTGCTTCTTTGGCATTTCTGGAATGTTAAGAAAACAAGTCTTAAGATATAAACATAGATAATGCTTAAATAAAAGTAACCACAGCAGGACAGATGGCGCTGTATTGCCTGAGCGAGCAGCAGCCCTCTACTGCTGTGCTTCTGCACAATTCATCTCGTGTGCTGAGCTTACTTTCGGCCCTGTCATAAGAAAACTACAACAGCATACAATAACTGGTTACTGGCTGATAAAAAGCACTCAAAAAATCTTTTCAAATACAGGAATGAAATCTTGAGAGTTACTCTATTCCTTAGCTGCTACCACATTCAGGAACCAACTGGGTTATGTGGGAAAATGAGGAAACTCAGCAGAATTGAAGTTTGTGAATGAAGCTGTTGTTGCTATTATTATTATTAGCCTGATCCAAAAACTTTAATAATTATAAGAAATTGTTTAAAATAATGCTTTCTTTTGTGTTTGACATTTCATATCTGATATTCTTGTAACAAGTTTGTAATGATGTATTTTAATAATCAGGCTCTCTATATAAGCATATGTATATATATATATATATATATATATATATATGTGTGTGTGTGTGTGTGTTTGTATAGCATGTTTCTTTTCAAACAGTAATTGTCAAATAAACAGAATAGGATTCTATCTTTGCTTATTCTTCACATTTGGCTATTCTATGTCATGTACTTTTCTAATCATCCATAGCAGTGAAAGAGTAAATCAAAGAATCTGCTCTCTTCTAGTTTTCCTTTTAGTAAGATAAAAGATATAAGCAGATAAACAAGAGATATGTGCAGTCTCTTTTACTGAAGACACACCTATTTATTTTTGTTTTAATAATCTGAAAATTATTTCCCAATTGTCTTGTGAAATTTCCTGAAGATGTGACTCAACATTATTTCTCATCTTTTTCCTTTGGTCCAATAAGCTTACACCTACTTTTTTCCCCTCATTATATCCAGGAGCCTAAGTTACAGCAAGTAATGGTTCATGATTTGTCCATTTAAAATACTATGACCCAAATATTGATGACACATGCTAATAGAGAATATAATGCATACTGTCATACCATTAGGATTCTAATTTAAGTCATTCTACTGATCAATATTTCATTATTTTTTTGGTTATTTGATGTACATTCCATATTTTATTGATTGTTAGACCCGTTGATCAACAGATGCACCATTAAGCTATATACCAATCAGTAAGAAAAAAATGCTATCAATTAAATGATGACACAATGCCTCAATATCAATGCACAGTCCACAAAGTGGTAAGACCACTTTTTGATTGTTTGGAAATGTCTTTCATTATGTGGGATTTAGCAATTTCTCATGCATTTAGTTGTATCATTTGGTGGGTAACAGGCCTCATTTTGTAAGCATCTCAAGAATAAAATATTCACACATTTATCTATGAAGTATTTTTCCCCTTAAGTTCATAAAGCACTTGGTTATTACTGTACAAGAAAGTATAAAATTACAATCATTCCTCCAAACATAAAAATTTACTTTTCTGCTTTCTTTCCTGATTTTCTACCATCCAAATACATAGTGCTTTTGCTGAATTGTAATGTTTTGAACATATTGTAATTAGCAGTGGTGAATATGTGAATAAGTCTAGCCAAACTTGTATGTGCATAATGATAACTAAGTCATGAGGACTGTTGCATAACTATAATTTTAGGAAACATTAATGACAGACATCCTATTATCAAATCTTATTAATCTATTAAATCTTATCTTAAAATATGAAATAAAACAATACATGTTATAGAATTCATAAATGTGGTAGTATACCTGTGGATATTTTGTACAAATACACTAGTAAAATAATAGTGGCTGTTAAAATATTCAAATAATCCAACTTTGATTGCTATATAGTCCTTTTCTCTTAGTTTCTCATGTGCTCCCACTATATTGTTCATCTTGTCTGTCCACTAGGGCCTGGAATACTGGTTTTAAGGGTAAAATATGATTCAGCAAAAGTAGAATATGATTCAGCAAAAGTATGTTTCACTGCTATGGCTGGTGTCTAGTTAGATTTATAAGGGTCTCCTTTACCAGTTGGCAAATATGTTTAGTATCACACTTGTATTATACTGTTAATTTGTACTTTAACCTCTAAATTAATGGTAAATCTTTAATCTCTGTCATCCATATATAGATTTAGCATAGATAATTTCAAATTTTATGCATCTTTTTAAGGTTCAACATTACTAATTATTTTGCTTACATCAAGTAATTAAAATTTAATGTAAATAAACATGTGTTCTCAATGCATTAACATTTACATTAGACTGTCCTACAGAATAATTTACTGAAAAAAAGCATGGATATTTGCATCACCCCTACAGAGTATAGAACAAAATTCTGCTAATTACAGCAGAAAAAAATTAACATTAAAAAATAATGCATCCTGATTTTAAAAATAGTATAATAATGTATATATCAGAATGTGAAATGATTTCAAAATAACCTAAACATCTTTTTTTTTAACATCTTTATTGGAGTATAATTGCTTTACAACGGTGTGTTACTTTCTGCTTTATAACAAAGTGAATTAGTTATACATATACATATATCCCCATATCTCTACCCTCTTGAGTCTCCCTCCCTCCCACTCTCACTATCCTACACCTCTAGGTGGTGACAAAGCACTGAGCTGATCTCCCTGTGCCATGCAGCTGCTTCCCACTAGTTATCTATTTTACATATGGTAGTGTATATATGTCCATGCCACTCTCTCACTTTGTCCCAACTTACCTTTCCCCCTCCCCATATCCTCAAGTCCATTCTGTAGTAGGTCTGTGTCTTTATTCCCATCTTGCCCCTTGGTTCTTCATGACCATTTGTTTTGTTTTGTTTTGTTTTTTAGATTCCATATATATATGTTAGCATATGGTATTTGTTTTTCTCTTTCTGACTTACTTCACTCTGTATGACAGACTCTAGGTCCATCCACCTCATTACAAATAACTCAATTTCATTTTTCTTTTTATGGCTAATATTCCATTGTATACATGTGCCACATCTTCTTTATCCATTCATCTGTTGATGGACACTTAGGTTGTTTCCATGTCCTGGCTATTGTAAATAGAGCTGCAATGAACATTGTGGTACATGACTCTTTTTGAATTATGGTTTCCTCAGTGTATATGCCCAGTAGTGGGATTATTTCAACATACCTAAGCATCATTAATTTTCAATTTTTTAATATTTTTTAAATATAAGTTTCATATATTCAAACAGCTTATTAAACCCCCTGAATTTTACATTCTTCATCTGTGACAATTACATTTAATTTTCAGGGTTATTTTAAGCAGTTATGGAAATAGAGTATGTTAATATATCATATGATTAGGGGATCAAATGTTATGTTAATATTCTCTTTTGTATGGGTTACATGGACAGTTAAAGTAATTGCTATGCTTTTACTTTACCACAAGTTTATGGTATATGTGGTATATGTTTACCACAAGTTTCTTGGAATTTCTAGGAAAGTTTGAGTTTTGAAGTTGGCTCTTTCTTTGAAATAAAAAAAAGAGTTTGATAGAAAACAAAAAAGGAAAGAAAAGGGAGAAATAAAACTTATATGTAGATAATGACTATATATTGAAACTTTTAGATTTCAGATGTTAAGGTTAAAACAATACATTTATTTAATTTATTTATTCTGTAAAATAAAGATGCCAAAGTTATTGAATGAGGAAAGGAATTCCTTTCAACACATGGCTCTGGAAAAACTAGTTTGGACACACATAGGGAGAATAATAATTCTTGGGCTCTACCTCAAACAATATGCAAAAATTAACTTTAGATAAATAATATATTTAAACAGAAAATCTGCTTTATATATCTTCAAACATAGGAAACTATTTTTGTGAGTGATAGATACATATTTCTCAGAAATAACACAGAGAGCTCTAATAATAAACTTTAAAATACTATGGTCTACATTAATTTTATAAAATTTCTGCTCATTAAAATATGATGTCAAGAAAATAAATTGGCAACACTTAAAGAAAATGTTTCTAAAATGTATAAATGACAAAGGCCTTACATTCACAATGTACAAAGAATACCTAAACCAATAATAAAATTACAATTAACCCAATAAAATATGAGAAAAATACTTAGATTTTTCATGAATGAAGATTTTCAGATAGCCAATAAGTGCATGCAAAAGTACTCATCAAATTAATCATTGTGGACATGCAACTTAAAACACAACAAGTTATCACTACACAAACACACTAGAAATTCTAAGAATGAAAATATCAAAATATTAAATATTGATAAGTATTTAGAGCATTGGTGTAACCACTTTGTCAAATTTGACAAATCTTTGTAAAAGTATATATTCATTCACCACACAATCAGTTCTAAGGTATTTGGGCAGAAGAAATGAAAACATATATCCATCCAAACACTTGTACACAAATCTTTCCAGCAGCTTTATTCATAATAGCCAAACACTAGAAACAAGTCAAATATTCATGAACCAGTTGAACGAATAAACACTTAATGGTATATATTTTATAATTGAATATTACTCAGCACTGAGGTAAACGCCAGATAAGCAAAAAGCATGGGTATATCTCAAAAGTTTGCTGAGAAAAAAAGAGCTGGACACAATAGAAACCATGCTTATTTTATTTATATGATTTTGGAAAAAAAGAAAATTTATATGATTCTATGGTTCTAATTTAATATATGCTACTATATGATCTATGTTGAGTGAGGAGTGGGTAACAGTTGACTTGGGATGGGCATAAGGGAACTTTCATAGGTAATTATAATATCTATATCTTGGTATGTGTATGGATTGCATAGTTTATGCATTTGTCAGAACATATTCACCTGAAACCCTTAAGATCTATACAACATCTGAATTCTGTCTCTATTAAAAATTAAAAGGCAAACAAAATAAATAAAATATTGTATGCTCTGATGGCAAATACTAAAGAATTGATTAACATGATCTATGTGGCCATTTTTGTTGTTTTTCATTACTGTCATATAGCACATACTTAACACATACACATGACTGATATATATAATTATTTATTAGTTTGTTAGTAATGTCATAAATCTGGAACCTTTACAGCATTATAGAGAATGGTGAGTACTTTGCGAACACATCATTAATATTAATAACCATATGATTTAAAATTCTGGAAAGTAGATAATCCTGTAGTGTCTTTACATTTCATCAATTTTATTTGCTTATGATTTCTGAAAATAAAGCATAACAGCATGGATTGTATACTTACATATGTTAGAAATTTGATTAGAATGCTTTTCTCTATAAAAAAGTTAATATTGTTAGAAAAGCTGAAAGTTTTTGACATTTTAACAAATAGTTCAAAAGATGATTACTTCGAACAGCTCACCTTTTATCTACTTTATTTACACTCAGCTCATTTTCGTTTTCAAAGAGTAATAAATTTTACTTTTAAATGAAAATATTATTTTATATGCTAAATGGTGAATTTAAACTGTTAAGAACTAGAACCAAGAAAATTATTTAAATGGCCTCAGTCTCTGAGACAGTCCATGACCAATTATTCTGTTTTACAGAAAACAGAGTAACCAGAAGACAATTGAGAGGATTCAAATAATGAGAGGAACAGGTTAATGAGATTTTGCCTGATACTTTTGTGGTTAAACACATAAAAACAGGAATTATTAACAGCTTCATAATATCTGAATACTTTTGGAATAATCTTCTAGTTCTTTTTTTGATGAACCTTTTCCAATAAATCCGACCTCAGTTTGAGTAACACTGTGTGTGCATTGGTGAAGTGATGCATATACTAATAAATGCCAAAGTTTTGTTGGTGTTACAGAAAATATGACATTGGAAAGTTGGACTATGAAAGAGATAGAAATATCTTCCCCATTTTGGCTGTTTCATCTTCCTGTGTTTGCTCCAATCTTAATTTGGATAGCATTCTTTATACAATGGATTGTGCTGTGTGATTTGCAATAGGATTGTTTTAGCAGTTTCCCAACTGTTGGAGATCTCACCTTACTCTTGAATTTCATAAGTCTTCTTGAAAGGATTACATAGACTGCACATTTTGTTAAAGTATAGCTAGTCCAGTGTAATTAAATTCTTTTCAAAGATTTTGATATTTCTTGAAATAATTTAAAATATATTAGTATTTTGATAGATTTTGATCAGGAGAGCTAAAAAATTACAGGATGGCGAACAAAGATTATAAAACCCGATGATGTTCCTTTATTATAAATTTTATTTTTCCTTTATTGGAGATACCACAATTGAATGTTGTGTTCTTCTACACCTAGTATAACACTAACCACCTCAAGTCATTAACAACAACAACAAGGATAAAAATGCTATGAATTTTGAGCAACTCATCAGTAAAAACTGAAAAAAAGGCTAAGAACCTTGAGCATTCATGGAATATTAGACTTTTGCTGGAGAAATACAGGAAGCTCTTTCTTGGCTAGTGAGTAATGGTACTTTTTTTTTTTTTAACACCCCATATAGCGTCCTATAAATTCATTCTGTCCTATCTGGAGTACAAGCTTTCCATTCTCAAGTAGCATAACCAGCATGAACTCTCCTGCCTTTCTAGAACATATTCACCTTCTATCCAGCATTTTCTCCTTTCCTGAATCAGATAATTAATCTTTATTGTTGTTTTTGTTGCTGTACTTTTTGTGTTCTCTTTCCTGAAAGGCATATTGACTCAGTGTGACAACATGTTTACCCCCACCTCCAGTATTCTTTATTTTATTCTTCTGCAACATTCTTCTCTAACCCTCTCTTGAGAGTTACACTGCCATTATTTCCACTTCTAATTATTTATGTCTGTTAACCAAAATTTCAGAAATGGAGACTTGATGGAAATTAAGAAGCATTTATTTGGGTGTTGTTAGGCTTGCAGCCAGGAAGACAAAGATTCAAGAAGCACTTGATTTGTGTTCCACTGAACTACAAATGGAGGAAGCTAATAAAGGTAAAAATTGCAAGGCCACAGCTTGTTATGTAATTGTTTGTAAGAATTATGATTGGAGTTGGCAAGAATAAATGGTGCTTGTTAAGCAAGGATCGGTTGAATTATGAAATAGTTGCATAGTTACAAGGGGGGAACTTGAGACCACAAGCTGGCAGATATTTTTCTGAACAGGCTGGTGGTGTTCTTGGGTTTGGTACCGTTCAAAGAAAGTTCAACTTCTCTGTGGTGCAGGAATGTGTCTGAAACGAGAATCTCAATGGCTGCTCAACTCCATTTTTGTAGGCCTGGATTATGGTTACTCCATTATAATTTCAGTGTCATCATTTTCTCCTTTTGATCACAATTTTCCTCTGGAAAACCTTTAGGTTCAACCTTATTATCAGTTAGATGTTTTTGTCCCATGGACCTGGGATGGACCTGACCCAGGAAGTTTGTGTTACTGGGGAGTGAGCGGAGTTAATTTCAGAGTTTCAGACGTGGGGCACTTTTGAGTAATGTGGGGCCTCAGGGATATGGTCTCAGGCAGGTCACATCTTGATTAAAATTGAAGCTAGTTGTTCCCTTAAGGGACATAACAATAGGTCACAAGGAGAAGATTCCATGAATAGTCTCCTATCTCTGGTTCACCATCATCCTAATAGATCCGTTGCTTAAACATTTTGAAATAAAAGCACAATTAGTTTAACATTATCAAGACAAAGCAGATAACAATAATTAACAGAAAGATGATTTATAGTCCTGACCACAGGAGTTCTCCAATGTTGAAGGGTGACAGCTGAAAATATCAGAAAATTTAAAGTTAGCCATTCGAGTGGAACACTAGAGTCCCTTTTAAGAGTTTTGGCAAGTTTGAAAAGTTTACTGATTTCAAGCTCTACTTGAAAGGAGATATTGACCCAAGTGCAACAAGAAGTATTAACAGAACAGACACCTCCTTGGGTTGTAAGGAGATAGTATAAAGCAATATTGTTACCAAGCACTATGTGAGCCAGAATCTAAAGCTCTTTATTGAGCCTTAATAGCTCTTGCAGAGGCTCTAGCAATTTTGACAGTTTGGGTAAGGTTTCTCTTTATCACTTCTACATCAGTGGTACCAACTCCTAGCCAAGAGACCCAAATCCTGAGGAAACAGTTAAATTGGTTCCCCTGAATATCCTGCAGGAAGGCTACACTCCTGAGTGTGACCACAACTATTATCTTCATATTCAAAAGGGTCCTCATCAGGGTAGTCTTCAACAATTGAGGGGACTATTTTATTTATTTATTTTTTTCAGCTATGATCATTAAGGTTAGGGAGTGCTCAAATGTCCCAGCTGAAAGATTCCTCCTATTTTCCAACTATCTAAACATTCATTTGAAAAAGGCTAGTTATTGTAACTGAAAGCAAATATAAATCCTTTAGGGGTACATAGTACTCTAAGTATTGAGTTATTTTTTGAAAGGTATGCAACCACATTTTCTAACCTCGGGCTAGTGCATAGGAGTTTCCAAACAGTCAAATTGAGCTTGCACATAGGGAGAGGAGTGGGTCTCCCATTAGCCCAAGTAGGTCAGATTCTAAACCTCATACATAAAGGAGAATTTTATTTGATTTTTGTCTTACTGTAACAGGTGATCAGTAAGTATAGTATAGAGGATAGGGAAGAGAAGTAAGTGGCATTGACTTTGCAAATAGTGTATGTTCTTTTGTAAAGACATTTTGAGTAATGTCATTGTCATAAACACTAGATTGGTTACATCTACATCCCCTAAGTTCACTTGGGATTTTTTCCAGTGAGGTAAGGAAGAAATGAAGGACAAGTTCGAAGTGAGGGAACCTCTGTGTATTCTCTTTTATAAGCAACAGTAAATTTAACTACATTGATAAAATTGGTTATGGGTACAACTACGGCATCATTATTTTTTACAGAGGACCCAATAGGAGAATGGTGATATATCCAGCACTTGGATAGATTTCCAAAAGAGACAAGGCACTGACACAAATGTCAAAAGACAATAGCATTGTCTTTCCAAAAATAAGAGTGAACTATAAAGATAGGATGAACAAAGAAATTGAGAGAAGATTTAGGATTAAAGAAAATATGATGAAGGGGTAAAAATGTTTATCAACCATTACTGTAATGGGGTCAAGAGTATAGATACATTAGTTAACAAGAAGAAAAACAATCTGAAAGCAGATTGGGGTTACAGGTCTGGCCCTAACTTTTGAAATGTGTTGTCTACCCAGATGTTGTCTGCTTCTGATTCAGGGAAGTTTTTCTTATATGACCCATCTCAGCTGGAATTTACCAATGGGTTGAGAACTACATTCGGGATTGGATAGCTTTTTAAAATGAGAAACAAATCCGTGAGTCAATAGCAGCAAGTTTTGTCACACATGAATTAGTTAATAATACCTGCTATGGCCTCTTTCATCTAGGTTGTAAAGCATTGTTAAGGAGGTGTGTTTTCCTGTAAACATAGTCACCTTTTTGTAGATTGTGTTATTTTAGGTCCTCCTCTCCCAGGAGCTCACTGTTAAAAGATTCTCATGCTAGGGAAGCATTAACCTTTAATGTTTAGACTAATATTGGCAATACATGAAAATGTTTCCTTTAACCAAATTGAGTTTATGTAGTCCAGTATAAACTTTCATTGACCTTCCTGTAATTATTTCAGAAGGAGAAAGTTGGTGCTTACCAAAAGTATTAGACCCTATGTTGAGCAATACCAGGAACAGGACTTTTGGTCAGGGGAGATTAAAAGATTCAACTAGTTTAGCCAGTTGAGTCTTCGTGATTCTTGTGTACTAACCCACAGGATGGTGGATGATAGGGGCAGTGGAAATGTTGAAAAATAGACCAAATTTTACAAATTGACTGAATAACTCACCCAGTAAAGATGAGTCCCTCCATCACTGTGAAGCTCAGAGGGAATACCTTATGTAGGAGTTAATTTTACCAAAAGAATTTTGCCTACTGAAAGTTCTGTAGGCCTCTGACATAGAAGTACTTTAATCCAGTGAAAAAAATATACATATTAGTACAAGTACATATCTATATCCCTGAGATGGTGGTAATTGGATAAAACCCATTTGCCATTCCTAGAAGTATGCTAAAGATAAAGGAAAAAAAAGTTAGTGGAAGGATTACTTAGATTATATTTGGGGCAGAGGTGACATTTCAAAAATATGTTAGTGGTTATTTTGTAGGGTAGTTTCCAATAATATCATTTTTTCCATATCACTTTATCTGTACAATGGGTGAGTCTGTTTATGCTGCATAATATATGTTCCTGGAGGCTGTAGGGTAAGACTAGAATGTCATAAAACCTGTACCATAAATTATGATCATCCCCAAATTTACATTCCCGGTATAGCCATTTGTCTGGTTCTTCCTGGGAAAAAATCATTTGGGTTTCTTCTAGTAAATCTCATAAGATAATAGAAGTTTTGGTAATCGTAATTGAAGGTTCCTCTGAAATGGGGATTGCTATCATATCAGCTAAATTATCTCCTTTATTTTCTTCTGAACCTAGATTTGTCTTGCCTGGCATTTTTTATAGTTTTTATAAAGGATGAAGTTTTCATTTGTGAATGTCTTTCTGGAGGTCCAACACATACTGGCTATATTTAATTGGTTGTCCTGTTAAAAAGCCCTTTGCTTCCACAACATACAGAAATCATGGAAAATGCTGAAATCTTACTGGTAATTTAACCATTTGTTATAATGCAGGCTTGAGTTAGGGTTATTAGTTCAGCTTGGTGGGCTGAGGTAGCAAAATTTCTTCCATGACCTTATGAAGGGAGATCACAGCACACCAGTTCAACATTTTCCTTGGTTGCACTTTGAATAAGAATCATCAGTGAATATCACCAGGTTGGGATTATCCAAAAGAGTTTCATGTAAATCCAATCTAAGTGTTAATAACTGAGCAGTGAAATCAAGTTATTCATGGGAGATTTCATCCAAGAGCAAAGGAAAGAGGGTTGCAAGTTTGAGAGTATGACATCTAGATATAGCGACATTTGAGGAAGATAGAAGAGGTATTTTATAATAAGTTTATCTACTAGCAGAGATGTGCTGGGTATGGTGAGAATTTAGAAGAACCTCAACAGAATGGGATGCATAGACAGGAGAGATCAAATGACTATTTCTTTTATTTCTTTAAGTAAGTCTGCAGCAATTGCTCTCATGCAAAGGGGCAAACCCTTAGAGACAGAGTCTAATTGTTAACTGTAATAACCGCCTTATCTAACCACCTTATCTATTTTGATCAACATGCTTTTGAGTTAGTACTTCTAAGGCAATTCCTCGTTATTCATGTATGTATAGTGAGAAAGGCAGTTTACAATTGAGATGTACAAGGCTGGAAACTTGGTACGTTTTTCCTTTAATTGGTTAAAAACTGGATGACATTCTTCAGTACATTGAAGAAGATTTGTTTGGTCTAATTTCAGAAATTAGTAAAAAGGCTGAGACACTAGAGAAAAATTTGGGATCCAGCTCTCTTGGATTCTTGGATTTGGGATCTAATTAATTCAAAGAATTATTTTTTTCTTTTTTGGTCTTAGGAAGTAAGAAGACCAAGATTCTTTTAATTCTTTCCCTCAGAGTCCACTGTCAGGGGCAGCTGTAGTAGCTTTATGGCTACAACACTCTTTGTTTACTGATATGGAAGGCAACATTTTTCATTCACAATAGGATAACTTTGGGATCAATAAAAATTAAAACTGTACCATCTCATTTCAATAAATACGATGTTTTAAGTTTATTATATTTCACTACTCTTGAGTTTCTATTTCATTCCTTTTACACTTATCTTGATTCCTATTTCTGTCATGCATAACATTTGCTTACATCTGAAATGATCACATATGCCAAATCCCAATTCCATTTTCTATCTAGTTTTGTGCAATATTTACATGATGATACTCTTGACATAATATGAAAATAGACAGTACTTGGAAAATAAAGAAGATATTTTCCAGGCATTGTTTTTCTCACTTTCTACTTTATTTTGTTGCAGAAAAATGGGTCATGAGAGGCTGCTTATGTCCCAGATCTTGGACAAGTCTCTGGGACAGTATGCGAGTGAGGGTCCTTGGCTTCACACAAGAAAGAATTCTAGAGTGATCCATAGTAAACTGAAAGCAGGTTTATTTAGAGAGATACACACTCAATAGACAGAGTGTGGGTCAACTCAGAAGGTGAAAGGTGGCCCCAAGATGTGGAGTAATTAGTTTTTATGGGCTGGGTAATTTTATAGACTAACAAGTAGAAGGATTATTCCAACTGATTTGGGGAAGGGATGGATATTTATAGGAAATGGGCCACTGCCCACTTTTTGGCCTTTTATGGTGAGCCTTGGAACTGTCATGGTGCCTGTGGATGTGTCATTTAGCATGCTAATGTATTACAATGAGCATATAAAAAGGCTCAAGTTCTACTGGAAGTCAAATCTTCCACCATCTTAGGCCTAGTTAGTTCTAACCAGTTTATGTCATATACTGTAATTAATGGTTGTATCATTTTTTAATGGCTGTACCTGCCCCCTTCTTTCCTTCATTACCCCTCAGAGATTTTATTTCCATAATCTTATGGGAAGCAAGGGGTGATTGTCTGTCTTCTGTAGCTGCTTCAGAGCTGAGTAGGGGCATTGACCCTGCCTGTCAGGGAGTAAAAATCTCTGGATGCCTGATCTAGGGGTCCCAGGGGCAGGAGCACTTCTTGTTTTAAATCAGAGGGTGGTAAGTGATGGAATTCTGGAATCCTTGCATAGCCAATCATCTTGATGTGGAACTGTTGTAACTGCTCCCATAAACTTCCTATGAATCTTCTTGAAGATGAAGCACTTACAACAACATCAGAATATAAGAATAACTGTCTATAAATGACAAGATTTAAAATGTCATCGTTAAACGCTTGATTACAATGTAACTGGCAAATTTGATTACTGCTGTGACACAAAACAATTTTAGACGATAACTAGAATAATGACTGGTAACCTTATATACCAGGACATATCCAACTTTTAGAAATGTTATATAATTTCTAAAACGTCTATATTAATAACATTTACCCACAGTATAATCTGACAAGGCCTATCACTTATTTGACAAGGTTCCCCATGTAATTTAACATACCAAATAATCCTAATTAATTTAATATCTCTCTGAGATACCTCAGAGTTCCTTTTCCACAAACCTTCTACAACTTTCTGTATCCATATTATTTTGTCCCTTATTTTCTTTTTCATTATGAAAAATTCAGCTCCAGGACAAATAACTCTCTTTTCCCTTTAACAAATACATTCCATTCCTCATACCTTCTTTTACTGAAAGCATATCTTACTTCCCTGGCATACTGAAATACTTCTTATTTTTAGTAGCTTTAATTACCCATGTTATACTTTTAATCCTTAAAAACCTTGATCTCTAGCAAGCAGTAAATAACTGTAAACCGTTTGTCATAACAACATTTCCTGACTGGAAAACTTATGTTTTATTTTTCCTCTCCTAAGAAGACAAAGGTAGACAAACTTAGACCCACCCAGTAATTAATATTCCAACATTTTATCCTATTTGAAATGACCCAGATAGTCGATGATTTACCACCATTTAACTTAGTTTAAAGTTACCAAAATCTGGAGAGACTATTTTAGATAGACATTCCAAAAATATAATTATTCTTATAGAGTTTACCTAAAAGCTCTTATCTCATTTACATTTACAGTAAGTCCCCAACATACGAACCTTCAAGTTGTGAACTTTCTAAGATGTGAACGTGCGTTCCATTAACGTCAGGCGTGAGTGAAATTGCAATTTGCTCTCCATCTCTTATTGCTAATGATCCTTCAGCTTTACCATCTCCTACATCTTCTCCTTTCTCCAGTCAGTAACTCTTCTTGCCTGTCCACTCAACCCCAGCCCCTGTATGCCAGCTGTTGCACTATACTACTGTAATTTTCAAGGTACTGTACTATAAGATTAAAAATAGTTTATTTTTGTGTTTGTTTGTTGTGTGAAAAGTGTTATAAACCTATTACAGTACAATACTATATAGCTGATTGTGTTAGTTGGGTGTCTAGGTTAACTTTGTTGGACTTAAGAAAAAATTTGACTTACAAACGTGCTCTTGAAACAGAACTTATTCATATGTAGTGGCTTACTGTACTTCCCATGTTGACAAAATATATCAATAGATATAAGGTCTTATTTGGCCTTCAGTAAGCTTAGGTACAACAGAAGTATTATAAGATACATACAAATACATAAACAAAGAGCTCATATTTCCCGTTCCAAAATTTCAGCCATGAGTCAAGTACAACAATGTAAAACCCATCAGTTAAAAAAGAGGTTGGATTCAATTGGATTTCTGGCAGATGAAACAAATCAAGGCACCTGTCTAGATGGTGAAATCATTTTTACTAGTATTTATGGGAAAGATACTTAATATTTCTCTTTGTTCTTGACAAGTGAAGCTCTAAATTACCTACCCACTTTTCTGAAATTTTCATTACAAAAAGACTTGGGAGATGATTGTTCCTGGAGAGGACCAGTTATAATATTTGCATTTTAAAGGCATAGGAAGAGAGAGGCAACTTTTTCCTAGGAGGATGACTTTGTTTCCTTAAGGCCAGAAAAAAAGGTTTGTTTTGTTTTGTTTTTTTCTCAATACTTACAAGCCTCTTAAGATAAGTTGGGGAGGTTTGAGAAATGGTAAAAAAAAAAAAAAAAAAAAAAAAAGGGGATTCCTGGAGCTACATCTCTGGTGCTAAAAAGACTAGATCTGTAAAACAAGGACAGTTCTTGCTCCCTCCCCCAAAGAATTGAGTGGCTAGCTCAATGATATCAAAGGACTAAAACATCCATTTACCTACGTTGGAATGCTTTATTTTCTCTTATTCAGCTTAGCAGAGAAGACATCCCCACCCAATTCCTAACAAGTTCTGAATATCAGCTGTGGTTAATTTAGTCAGACCAGTGGCCTCCCATTTTGGAAATTTATTAACACTTCTGAGGATTCTCCCTGGGTTTAAAAAGTTCTTTAGTTATGGCCCTCAGCTTGGACTTTGACCTGAGGAGGCTTGCCTTCAGCCTCAAGTGGTCCCAGTTTTAAAGGTAGCCTTGCCAGAGATACTAGCTCTATCAGGGACCTTAGTGTTCCAGAGAGCAGGGTTCACTTGAGGAACATTATGGAGTGGAAACCACCTCTGATTAGGGACTGAGGCAGGTTCCCACAATCAAGAGCAATCATTTTTCTTGGTGGATGCTTTCTCTGTGAGGGTCTCCAAATTGGACAATTAACTGGAAATTAGTAAGCAAGTAGTCCCTTCCCAGCAGGGAATGGGGCACTCAGGTATGAGCAGAAAATTATGTGCAAAGGTCAAATTTCCTAGCAAGCAGCTGAGGTGGGGAATTGCTTGGTTTGGGGTCTTCCATTGATTCCCATTATCATATAGAACTGGGAACAAGGGTTCAGGGAAATCAGTTAGCATAGTGTAGGCTGCATCTAACTTTCCTACCTACCACATCAAGGATTACCTTAGCTTTCTCAGGAGAAACGGCCAGGTGTTCTTTGGGAGACAAGGGGTGTCCTGAGCCTTGTCAGTCTTTGGTCTTCTTAGCTGTTATTGCCTTGGAAACACTGTGTCCCCTTCGAGACTGGGGCAGTACCACTTCCATTGGCCCTCTTGTTTGTATATTGGGTAGAGTCAGTAGGCTTTGCCCATACAGGTGGCATTCATCCTTCCAGTGGCCCTCCTGGTCACATTTAAATTAGATTTCTTTTTGGCAGGACAGTGGCTCTGATCCAGGCTTCCTTGATCCTATCCCTGCCATGAGTCCCCAAAAGGGAGAGTAACCCTGAGGTAGTGCAGGAGTTAGGACTGCCACCAATATTTGTGCCTTTCACTGTTGTTCCTGAATCATTTTTCCTCTTCATCCCTATTTTTATTGCTGAATACTCCAAAGGCCAAGTCCATGAACTAATTCATGGATTTCTGGGGTCTTCAGTTGCCCAGATGGGGCCTTAGGGGTAGCTGGTCCATGAGACTGTCTCCCTCAGAATTTGTTGAGGTAGGCATTCTCAGCTTCATTGTGGACTTTGGGGAGGTGGACTCATTTAAATCATTGGGATCCTGTGAGGAAATGTACTTTGAAGGGGCATGAGACAGACATACCCTACAGGAGTTCTTTAGACCTGGATCTTGGAATAGGGTCATGAACATTTGGATGTATGGAACTTCCCCCTCCACTTTTGGTTATGATGTCATGACAAGACAAGGGTCTCAGGGATCCTGACCAGATGGTAGTTATTCGTCTTTGTACTCTCACAGTGTCAACAGTGGGGTCCCTCTAGGCACTTAAAATCTGCCAATTCAGTGAGCCTGAGGAGACCTCTTGGATTAGTCAAGGAGAGGAACAAAAGTAAGAAGGAGAAAAAGCGACCAGAGTTCCAGGGCCTAAATCCTTTACAGAGGGAGGAGACCTAGTCCCTGAGTCAACTAAATGGATTACCCCTTTATCATTGCAAAAGAAAAAGAGAAACAAATAGAGCTGAAGGGTAGGTCTGGATCACCAAGAGGTAGTGATAATAATACAAGGTAAAAGCTCCCCTCAGGATATGGTCCTTGTGATGTTGAGGAGGTCTACCTCTTCATAGAGGTAAAAGAGGCAACATGGCAACCTGTTGGCAAAGCTGGCAGTGAGGCTCAAAGATCAGTAGACAGTTTAAGAAGTCAGTAGAGAAGAAGGTGGAGGAGGCTATAAAAGAAATCAAGAGCAAAGAAAGAAGGTGTATAGCCATGGCGCTTCCTAGGCCAGCGATTTATAAACCCACTGAGAGAGGTGCTAGACCACTACCTAGACTCAGGGGTTTATAAAGTCTATAGCTCCTGTGAGGGAAGTTCCTGCCCACAACTTTCACTCAGGGGTACAATATCCAGGGTGAAGATCTCTGAGGATAAAAAGGGTAAGAAGGTGTATAGTCATGATGCTTCCTAGGAGAGATCCATAAGCCCACTGAGAAAGGTGTTTGACCACTACCTCTGCTCAGGTGTTAATAAAGTCTGAGACCTCCATGAGATGTGACCCTTAACAGGGAGCATGACATCCATCTTGGTGCCATAGTCAACAGCAGATTGAAATAAAGAGGAAGACTGATTGGGACTAGGAAGGTACACAGCCTCAATGCTTGCTGGAGGGGGAAGGGACTATGACCCTATTGAGGGAGGTGCTCGCCCACAACTTCTGCTCAGGGGTGTAATGAGGCCATAAGGCCCAAAAGCACTTGGGGAGTGCTGTGCCACAAACCTAGAGGAGGATTCATGGAGTCCCCCAATTTGGGCCCCACGATGCAGTTTTGGCATCCCAGAACCAGACTGAGACTAAAAACATGTGGGGAGAGGAAATCGGCTCGTGGAGACCTGGAGGGGAAACTCACCTGATCAAGTTGTCAATTATTTGCTGCACTCTTAATTTGGATGTCTGTGTTTTCATCTCAGTGGATCTTCTCAAGTCCAAAGAGACAGAGCAATGGGGAGAATGAGAAAGATTGAGGGGAGAAAAGCCTTGGGCTCACTGAGCTCGTTAATGGCCAGAGCACTGGTCTGCCTACCAGATCCCACAGGCAATGTCAACAACTACCTAAGGGGCTACTAGAATATACAAGGCTTGAGAGGAGTCTAGACCATCCTCCATAGAGGGAAGCCATAGCCTGATAAGTCAATTTAGATTGTGCCCTTTGAGGTGTTTTCTATATTCACTGGGACTGTCCCTTTGTGGTCACCAGAAAAGATGTTTCAGCAAATAGGGAATGAAAGGATGGTCCTGTCCCAGGCCTTAGGTGAGTCCCTGGGATAGGTTGCCAAGTGAGGGTCATTGGCTTCCCACAGGAAAGAATTTAAGAGTAAGCCTAGGCTAATGAGTGGGAGGATTATCCCAAATATTTTGCGGAAGGGGCAAATGTTTCAAGGAATTGGACTACCATCCACTTTTTGGTCTTTTTGTGGTTAGTCTCAGAACTGTCCTGATACCTCTGGCTGTGTCATTTAGCATGCTAATATATTACACTGAGCATATAATGAAGCTCAAGTTCTACTGGAAGTCTAATCTTACATCATCTTGACCCTAGTTAATTCTAACCAGTTTATGTTGTATCTTGTTCTTAATGATTTTGTCATTCTTTTAATGGTTGTGTCCTGCCCTCTTCCTTCTTGTCTAACTTTGAGTCTCCAACCAAGAAACAGTGCTTTAATGTGATTCTTTCTTTCTGGTGCTAAATCCTACATTTTGACTAATTTATATATGTTTTGTGTTATCCATTCTTATCAGCCTCCATTCTCACTACTAACTTATTAAATAATCTAATAATCAATACGCTAAATAAGTAATGTTCTGAAACTCTTGGAAACGTGTTTTGAGATACAATTTTTCTGTTAATTATGGCCATGGGAACTTTTTGATAACAGTATCTATTATTTTTATCTTTTTTTAATTCTCAAGCTATAATGGAAGGTCTAACCTACAAGCAGTGTACAATAACTCTTTGTGGAGAAATGATTTAAAGTAAATAAATACCTTTAAAAGGCCTCTGATGAATGTTAATTTGAATCTATCAATATTAAAGTAGAAAATTATATAAAGCCTAATCAAATTTGGTTTATATTCCTTAAATACCACATAGCAGTATCCTTTATTTTGCAGTATGCAGGCCTCTCACCATTGTGGCCTCTCCCGTTGTAGAGCACAGGTTCCAGACACGCAGGCTCAGCGGCCATGGCTCACAGGCCCAGCTGCTCCACGGCATGTGGAATCCTCCCAGACCGGGGCATGAACCCGTGTCCCATGCATCGGCAGGCGAACTCTCAAACACTGCGCCACCAGGGAAGCCCAGTATCCTTTATTTATATGTATATGTGATTGCTGAAAGTTGTTTCATTTTTAAATTTTCCTTTTGATGAAGTATGAAAACAGAAAGTACACTCTTATTCTTTAAAACACCATTTCAGAATTGTTTTTCCTAGTCTCCTTAGTATCAAAATTCTGTCCCAAATTTCTTAAATAAGAAACAAAAAACTGATATAAACATTCAGCTTATAGGTATGCCAATGCAACTCTTTCACATCCTTGTTGCCTGGAATATTTAAAGAGAATTGGTAATGAGATTTACCAATTTTAAATCTCAGACATTTGTCTGATGATCTTTTAGGTGTGGATACTTAAACCCTGCTTCATGTAGTAGCTACATAAACTACTTCACACTTAGGACCCACAAATAAAGTGAAAAAAAAGAAGAGGGCAATTGGAATTGGAATGCAAAATGTTATGTACTTATATATAATAGAGCAATAAATTAGTAAGATGATCTCTCAGGAAAAAAGAGAGAAAAGATTAAAATAAAAGTAAAGTACAATAAATACAGCAAAGACAATGGCATATTGTTTTCATTTTGAACAAGGAACATAAACATAGATATCAGGCCAACTCAGAAAATGATCAAATAAAAGTGAGTAATACAGACAAGAGATAGATCAAACCACACATTTAGACACATTCAAAAATGTGTGATCCAAATTGATCCATCAGCAGATACTTATCTAAACAGGATTGAATTCCAAGGGCCAATAAAAGCATTTTCAGGATCCTTAAACTTTTAGAGCAGTTTTTCATGTTAAATTCCTAAATAAAGCAAAAGGATATTAATCATTGTAGGTGGTGGTAAGCTGGAAAGGTTGAAAAAAGCATTTCATTTATTGATCTGAGAGAAAATTATGCACTTCAAGGAAAACATTTTCTGAATAAGAACTGATTTATTCTGGAGAATGAGGTTATACCTCTGTACAAAAACCACTTGCATTAAAACAGGAAAATGTTTCATGGTAGTATTTTCCATTGGTGTATAATTTGGAGGTTACTTTTCTACTTTCACTTAGCTCTTCAACCATCATTGGGAAAATGGCATAGTGAGAACAATAGCTTGTACTTTGCTTATAATTTGGTTTTTAATATAAACATATATATATATGTGTGTGTGTGTGTGTGTGTGTGTGTGTGTAAAATCAGAAAGAAAGGTTATTATTTTCTTCTTCTCACATTCCCCAGTACTCTTGAGCTCAAAATTGTATTTCTATATGAAAAAAAGGAGGGATAAAAGAGGCACGGGGACCAGAGATGTAGTTTTAACAAATTTCTAATTTGTACTTGAAGAAATAAGTATTTCTGGATCCATGCACTGAGAACATGCTAGCTGTATGCATTGTGAGCTTGTGTTTTAGCTTGAGATGTGGAACTTTGGTTAATGAACAATAATAATCTTATAGTATAGTTCTCCAAATTTTTTTGTTTGTGGTAGAGTCCTAACAATTGGCATGAATTAGTTGAACTCCAGGAGATGTATTCTCCTTCTCAGTTTTCTGACTTTATTCCTCATTTTTGGCAATTGTAATCTTCAGGTAAAATGTATGGGCTTTAAAATAAATCTAAGTCAATAGTGTAATATTTTGTGAAAGGATAATATTTTATATAAAAATTGTAAGCAAATGTCTTATTTAGTTATGTGATATCCAAGCAGAGTAAAAGATTATAAATGAGAGAGAAGTCATAGTCAAACATATGTTGGTACTTTAAAGTTTTGTAAGAAAAGGATATTTTTTCTTATGGCTTTGAATTCTCTAGAGGGAAAGGGTACTGACTTAAAATAATGATTATTAATTTAAAAAATAATATTAAAAGTTAATTTTAAACTTTTTCCTTTGTGGGGGAGTGATCAAGATGGTAGAGTATGAAAATCCTGAGCTCACCCTCTTTCATGGGCACACCAAAATTACAACTATTTACAGAGCAACTATTGATGAGAATGACCTGAAGACTAGCAGAAAATATCTTCTACAACTAAAGAAATAAAGAACCAAAATGAGCTGGGCAGAATAGACAGAGGTGTAGTATAGGCTAGCCTCTCACCCCCAGGTATGGGACCCACAAAAGGGCAGATAATCAAATTTGCAGAGGTTATCCCCAAGGAGAAAGTAGTCCAAGCCCCACATTGACCTCCCAAGCCAGGCGTTCTGCATCAGGAAGTTCAGCTCTGAAAACATGGCTTTGATGGTCAGCAGGATTTTCATTTGGGATAACCATAGAGCTATAAGAAGCAGAGACTCCACTCTTAAAAAGCGCACACAAAATCTCACATGCTCCAAGACCTAGGGCAGAAGAAGTAATTTGAGCGCAACCAATCAGACCCACTTGGTAGTCTTGGAGAGACTTTCAGAGAGATAAGAGGCAACTGGGATACACCCTGGGGACAGAAACATAGGCAGCAGTCTTTTGGGGGAGCTCACTCTACCAGAAAAACTCTGGACCTGGCAATTGCCATTTTAAAGTCCTTATTAGTGCCTGAACTTACCCTGCCCACTAACCAGTCAGTGTCAGTCCTGGGACTCCACAAGTCAAGTAGCAAGCCTGACACAGCTCTACCCACCAGCAGGCCAGCACCAGCCTTGGCACACTGCCCCTCCCCGCCACCCAGGCAAACTCACCAGCAGGCCAAAATCTTCCAATCTAGGACTGGTGCTGACCGCTAAGAGCTGGCAACCTTTATACTTGGCACACCTTGTCAATCAACTGGGCTGGTGGGCCAGCCATGCTTACCAGTGTGTTCACAGTAGTTAACCCTAACACAACAGAAACATTACATAATGATAAAGTGATAAATACAAAAAGAAAATATAACAATTGTAAATATATATGCACCCAACATAGAACCTAAATAAATAAAGCAAACATTAACATACATAAAGGGAGAAATTGATAGTAACACAATAATATTTTGGAACTTTAACATGCCAATTTCATCATGGACAAATCAGGCAGACAGAAAATCAATAAGGAAACAATTATTTCACCTTAAATGAAACAGAAGAATTTAATGAGCAAAATAATTTAATGTTTTAGATAAATAAAACAGTTCACCCCAAAGCAGTAAAATACATTCTTTTTAAGTTTACATGGAACTTTCTCCAGGATTGATCTCATGCCAGGACACAAAACAAGCCCCAGCAAATTTTAGAAGATTGAAAACATCTCAAGCACCTTTTCCAACCAGAAGGTTATGAGACTAGAAACCCAACTATTAGAAAAAAAAAACCTGCAAAAATGTACAAACATAAAGTCTAGACAATATGCTACTAAACAACAATGGGTCATTTAAGAAATTAAATTAGAGATCAGAAAATACCTAAAGACAATTGAAAATAGAAACACAATGATCAAAAGTCTAGCAGATACAGCAAAAGCATTTAAAAGAGAAGTTTATCTCAATACAAGCCTAACTTAGGAAACAAACAAACAAACAAAAAACCTCAAATAAACAATCTAAACTTCCACCTAAAGGAGCCAGAAAAAAAGGAACAAGCAAAATTCAAAATTAGTAAAAGCAAAGTAATCCTAAATATCAGAGCAGAAATAAATGAAATAGAGGCTAAAAAACAATAGAAAGGGTAAATGAAACTGTTAGTTTTTTCAAAAAATAAACAAAAATAATAAACATTTAGTCAGATTCATCAAGAAAAAGAGGGAGCTCAAATAAATAAAATTAGAAATGAAAAGGTAGAACCCTAGGAAAAAAAAAAGATCATGAGAGATTTCTACAAATAATTATATGACAATAAAATGAATAACCTAGAAAAAATGAATACATTTCCTGAAATGTACAATTACCCAAGACTGAGTCAGGAAGAAGTGGAAAACATGAACAGGCTGATTACCATTAATGAAAATGAATCAATAAAAACAAACAAACAAATAAACAAATAAACAAACTCCCCTCAAAATATTTCAGGACCAGATGGCTTCATAGGAGAATTCTACCGAATATTTAAAGAAGAGTTAACAGCTAGTCTCCTCAAACAACTCAAAAAATTTAGAGAAAAGAATGCTTCTAAACTCATTCTATGAGGCTATCATCACCTTGACATCAAGACCAGATGAAGACACCCACGAAGAATTACAGGTCAATATAGCTAATGAACATTAGATTTGCACAGATGTAAAAATTCTCAATGAAATATAAGCAAAGTGAATTCAACAATACACTAAAAGTATCATGCATCATGATTAAGTGTGATTTATCTTGGGGAGGTAAGATGATTTAAAACCTGTGGTTCAATCAATGTGATACATCACATTAAGAAATGAAAGAATAAAAGTTTTATTGTCATCTCAATAGATGTTGAAAAAGCTTTTTTGACAAAATTCAGCACTCATTTATGACTAAAAATTCTAAAATAAGTGGGTATAGAGGGAACATACCTCAACATAAAAAAAGGCCATTCATGACAAATCCACAGTCTGTAATATACTCAATAGTGAAACTCTGATAGCATTTTCTCTAAGATCAGGAAGAAGATAAGTATATCCACTCTCACCAGTTTTATTTAACATAATACTAGAAGTCCTACTCACAGCAAGCAGAAAACAAAAAGTAAGTGAGGAATCCAAATTGAAAATGAAGAAGTTAAATTATCACTGTTTGTAGATGACATGTTCCTATATAGAGAAAATCCTAAAGACTCCATCAAAAAATAATAGAACTCATCAAAAAATTCAGTAAAGTGCACAGTACAAAATTAATATACACAAATCTGTTGCATTTCTATAACCTAACCACTAACAATCAGAAGTTAAGAAAATAAACTTATTTATAAATGTACCCAGAAAAATAAAATACCTAGGAGTAAATCTAATTGAGGTAAAAGACCTGTTCTTGGAAAACTATGACACTAATAAAATAAATTGAGAATGACACAAATAAATGGAAAAATAAATGATGGTCATGGATTGGAAGAATTAATATTGTTAAAATGACCATAGTGCCCAAAGAAATCTACAGATTCAATGCAATCCCTATCAAAATATCAATGGCATTTTTCACAGAACGTGAACAAATAATTCTAAAATTTGTATGGAAACACGAAAAACCCTGAATCACCAAAGCAATCTTGAGAAGGAACAAACCTGGAGTTACCCTGCTCCCTATTTTCAAACTATATTACAAAGCTACAGTCATCAAAACAGTATAGTACTGGAACAAAAATAGATATATAAATCAATGGACCATAGTAAAGAGCCCCCACATTTACCCACACTTATATGGTCAATTAATCTACAACAAAAGACACAAGAAAATACAAATGAAGAAAAGACAATCTCTTCAATAAGTGGTTTTGGGGAAATTGGATGCCTAATTGCAAAATAATCAAAATGGATTACTTTCTCACACAATATATATATAATATTTTTATATATTTATATAATGTGTAAACTCAATATAGATTGAACACTTATATAAGACCTGAAACCGTAAAACCTCTAGAAGAAGATATAGGCAGTATGCTCTTTGACACTGATCTTAGGGATTTTTGGTTTGCTTGTTTTTGCCCTTCAGGCAAGGGAAACAAAAGCAAAAAATAAACAAATGGCATTATATCAAGCTAAGAAGTTTTTGCAAAGCAAAGGAAACTATCAACAAAACAAAAGGTCCTCCTACTGAGAGGGAGAAGATATTTGCTAATAATATATCCAAAAAAGGGGCTAATATCCATATACAAAGAATTCATATAAGTCAACATCTAAAAACCAAACTGAGTTAAAACATGCTCAGAGGGCTTCACTGGTGGCGCAGTGGTTGAGAGTCTGCCTGCCGATACAGGGGACATGGGTTCATGCCCCGGTCTGGGAAGATCCCACATGCCACAGAGCAGCTGGGCCCATTAGCCATGGCTGCTGAGCCTGCATGTCCAGAGCCTGTGCTCTGCAATGGGGGAGGCCACAACAGTGAGAAGCCAGCGAACCACAAAAAAATATATATATAAAAATAAAGGATATTTTCTAAAATTCTATTCTCCTAACGATACACTTCTTTCCCTTCAGATAATATTTATTCTACAATTGTGAAGGCATGACAGTCTACAATTTTTAAGAAGGATGTCTTAAAACTTGAAGGAACATTTTTAAAAATTTCCTTTCAAGAAGTGACTCACTAAAAACTTGAATTTACAATCAGTAAGAGTAAGCACTGACCAATTAAAATATTGGAGAATTGTATCTATCTTGTCAGTATCTACCTCAGATTAAGTTCTATTGTAGTCTATCTCAAAATGAAATAATACTCTGGTAGTTGACTATTATTATTAATAATAATTAAGACTATTATTTTTATGTATCAAAAGGAGCAAAGCACAATGGATGAAATCATGTAATCTGAAAAAATGAGTTTTATAAATCCTAAGAGTATAGCTTTTCCTGACATATATTAGTCTTTGGTACATGCAAGTACATACTGTTTTTTAGCTATAAATATCCAAATGATTTCACCCAAGCAGATCAGAATTTGTCATTCATATTTCATACCCATATATTATATCTGTGTTGTACCCTTGATATATTTTACTAAATAGGGCTCTACCTGGAATTTGGGATGAGAAGGAACATATATCTCTTTTACCTATTCCTGAATGCATACCCAATCCCTGCATGTATTCCAACATTCGTTCATAAAACTTAAATATGGCCTGGCTATGTGTTTGCCTTCAGAAGAATTCACCAAATAAAAACAGACATCATTTCCTATCTCTAAACATTCTCCTAATTAAAACAAACATTTAGCAAGTATCAGATTTTTATCAACAAACTTTTGCTATATAGAAATGATAAATATATTTTGTACGTCATTTATATACTTAATTTGATCAATTCTTGTGATCTATAACTTACAGTTGTAAATTATCAAATTCATGGAAAATAATACAAATCTACTAGAATAGTTTACCTAGCACATATGCATATTTTTCCATAGAAAATTACTGTTATTTATAAAACTGAACCCCTAGGGCTCACATTTCGTTATAGAACCTTATCCTATGACTATAGTTGACTTGGTAATGGTAGAAAGTTGACACGACTTAGGCCAATTGGAATTTTTCTCCTGGAAATTCAAGGAGATTCATGGACTTACATTTGGTTTTATGTTTTTATTTTGTTTTGTGTATTTGGAATTTTATAACGTTAACATATAAACTATGAAAATTTGAGCTATCCTTATTCTGCTTGTTACCTAGAAAATGTGTCAACATAAAGGAAAATGAAGCTGATGTGCAGAGGGAACCACAAAATACATAAAGATCTCTGGTTGTTGCTTTGTCCAATGATTTAGTTTAGTTGCTGTCTAAAATTAAGACCTATAATATTTCCCTGTGGAATATATAGATAGATAGATATAGATAGATATAGGTATAGATATAGTCAAGCACGTTTCTTTACTTAAAATCAAAATGAGATTCAGCTATAACAAATTCCACTTCAAAACATCTCTCAGATACAGGCAAGTTTAGTTCACTGATAACAAGCCCATTTCAAGGTAACATGCATTTTATATTTTGCTTTGATCAACAATTACAAGAAAAATTTAGACCGTATAGGTAGAACAGCATAAGCAGGAACAATCTTAGTCTAACTTGCTATGACAATGTCAATTGAAACTCTAAAAAGTGAAATAAATTTAAAAATTTCAAGCAATGACAATTCAAACGTCAATAGCGTTGAAGTGATCTGCTTTAAAAAAAAAATCACAATCTATTTCCTGAATGATTTCCACATGTTTACTGGACTGGGTTTTTACTGAGAATTGAGCTTTTATATAAGAAGGAATGTAGTGCCCAGAAGCCTAGAAGAATTGACCTGTAGAATTCATTAATGGAAAACCTATTTTAGCTTATCCTGAATAAACCATAGTACTAATAAAGAAGCCTGGTCTCAAGGTGCAGGAGTGTAATTTTCTCTTTGTTGAGGTATAATGGTGAATGTATTAATATTTGTGACTCTCAAAAAAGGGTACTATCATTTGTTATTAGCTTTACATATGTATGTAACAGTGACAGACTCTTCACGCATTAGCAGGTTATGACATTTGAGTGTCATGGTTTGTAGGAAAGAAATAGAGTTTTGTTCTTAGAAATGCAAATGTTCCCCTAGCTAACAGGATTATAGCCAAAGTCCTGTTCAAGGACAAAATTACAGCTGCCTATTCATTTATCAGTCAAATGATTTTCTGTAAAGTGTAACTCTACATTATAGGTAACACACAGTACAATTAATTATTCCCCAAATTAAAATAAACAACTTTATTCAGGAGATTAATAAATGAAAGGAAAGAAAAGCTACTATCATTTTTGAATTATATATTTTTTATAATTATAAAATAATTAACAAAAAAGTAATACATGTAAATAAAATAAAATAATTATTTTTGCCAATTTAATTGTGCTTTAGACATGCACAAAATTTTCTCCTCATTTTTTTAAAATAAAGAAAGCCATATTTCTTCTTATATCCATTTCATTTCATTTAAACCTTTCACTTACTGTCACTTATAACTTGCTCCTATCAACAATAAAAAAAGATCTGTAGGTTGAATAATAGTTTAAGTGGTCTAGATCAGTGGTCCTCAACTTTTTTGGCACCAAGGACCAGTTTCGTGGAAGACAACTTTTCCAAGATGGGGGTGGGGGGTGAGGGGGTGGTTCAGTTGGTAATGCAAGTGATGGGGAGCCATTGGGGAGCGGCAGATGAAGCTTAGCTCACTCACCTGCCACTCACTTCCTGCTGCACAGCCCAGTTCCTAACAGGAATCCAGTACCGGTACACGGCCCTGGAATGGGGACACCTGGTCTAGATGATTTATGATGGATTCTTTTAACAAAGTCAATAAAGTCATGGTACTTTTAGCTTTGTCCTTCTTGCTCCACCTCCCCCGATACCAGGTCTTTCCTTTGTAAATCATAGATAATTTGTCCCATTTCAAAGCAAAGGATTTAGTTTTTTTAAGAACTATCATGGAAATTATGGGAAGATGCAGTTTCCAATTTTTTTTTCTAAATTAAAGCCTCTCATTGTTGATAATAAGCCCAATTAAAGCAAAACCCTACACCCCAGGGACTAGCCTGTAAAGTTGCCTTGAAAATGTTAAATTGTGATTACATCTCTTCTATTCATTACTTTGAGGGTTATGCTCTTCAAGGTAATCACGTATAAGTTAAACAATATTTAATTCTGGTGTTTATCATCAGTGAATCTAGACATCTCCACCGTAGGCCTCCGGTTTGCCAGTTCTCAATTGAGAAAGCCCACCAAAGGTGGTATTAAAAGAATAAGATTAAGCAATATCCCTTGAAAGAAAGATTTACTTATCTAGGAAAGCAGAGATTATGTTTTACTACCTTGGAAACACCAAGCCTTAGATGAAAGATGAGAATAAAACTCTAAATACAGAATGTAATAGAAGTTTTGTGTGCATGCATATATGTGCCTTTTTCCACAATTGACTTCTTACTCATGTGACATAACTAACCAGAAACTGGAAAGTATGGAATTCTGTGTTAAAGAGCCAACTTGAGTCATAGAATTTTCATCCTTATGAATTCTACAGGTGCAGCTCTCTGGATGAGATGAATTTATTCTTATGGTATTTATCTGTGGCTATTTTTAAGTTGTGGTATTTATCTGTGGTTATTTTTAAGTTGTAAACATTTTTATTTTTTAAGTTATTTTTAAGTTGTAAGGAAAATTTATTTGCAATATATCATATAGTAAAATTGAGTGAAATTGAGTGACTCATATTTTATGTTGATAATGGAATGAAAATTTTGGATAATGGAATGAAAATGTTGATAATGGAATAAAAATTTCTAGTAATTACATATATATGTGGAAACATACTGCTGAGTGTTTGTACTAGGAAAAAAAATAAAACAAAAAAAACACTTTACTTAGGAAAAAGCACCGACCTGTAGCCCAAAGCCTTCTATTATTATCTTAGCTAAGCCATTATATTGTTCTAAAACATGAGCTCTTTCGAGGGCATCAACTGCCCCCTCTGATAAATGAAGAAAGTGACCTGTGATCTCTCATGATTCCTATTATAATTAAGAGAAGTTCCATGATTCCTAATATGTTTAAGTATTATTATCAATATTATTTTAAAATTCCGTTAAAGTTTTGTGTATTCACAGATTAACAATAACAACAAAAAATCTCCAAAACTTGTTACCAGAAAATAGACATCCTCTTATGTCTACCATCAGAAGTCATCATTTCCATTTCCTTTAAATTATTTCTGCATTTGTTCTACATATCTAAATAACATACTTGTATTGCACCATTTGATTTATTAAGAAGCATAATTCACTTTTCAAAAGATAGTTGACTCTCCACTTTGAAAAAAGTGATATCAGTTATATTTCTCTTATCTTCTCACAATCAGTTGACATGTGGACATGTGCTATATTATGACTCTCTTTCTCTGAGAATCATTTTTTTCTGGATACAATACTCATCTTTTTGTTCCATTTGTTTGATTTTCTATATATTTATCATTAACTTATTATCAAACACTCCCAAATATGTATGTTTGTGTATGTGAGTGACTTTGTTTTTCTGTCACTATTAAGAACAAGTCTCTCCCAAGAGCTTTCTAACTTATCAAACTGCCTTGGTTTGTCACAAGGCCAGCTACAAATTTGTGTTCCAGAGATCCACCACTGCCTTAATTTCAATGATTCCATTCACATATCTTTTGTTTCTTTTTTTTCTGAATCTCATACCTCCTATTTTCTTACTTGATTCTCCAATTTGGAGAATCTCCAAGAAAAACTACTCCAGTAATTTTCTGGTAAAGGATGCATGGAGTTAAATTATTTAACTGACAATATCTTTACTTTACACTTAAGTGATAATTTGATGGTATGTAAAATTCATGGCACATAGTAATTTTTCTTGATTTTTGAGAAGTTGCTACCCTGTCTGCTAACTTCTATGATCACCAGAAATTTTGATATTTTATATGAAAAACCTGTCTTTCTTTCATTAAATCCTTGATCCTAAAATTATTGAGGAAGTTTTCTTCTATTCCCAGTGTCATATATTCCTATTTTCAACTATTTTATTCACCCATAGTAGATACATTCTATCCCCAAACCCATGTCCTTTAATTCTGTAAAATTATTTTGCATTATCTAAATTGATTTCCTCTGCTTTCTTTTCATTGTTCTTTCTTTATATTATTTTTGTTACTTAGTTAGTGGAGCTCACAGACTGACAAATAAATTATCTTCTCTTCCCTATTTTTCATCTATCTGTATTTTATTTAACATCTTTATTAGAGTATAATTGCTTTACAATGGTGTGTCAGTTTCTGCTTTATAACAAAGTGAATCAGTTATACATATACCTATGTTCCCATATCTTTTCCCTCTTGTGTCTTCCTCCCTCCCACACTCCCTATCCCAACCCTCTAGGTGGTCACAAAGTACCGAGCTGATCTCCCTCTGCTATGCAGCTGCTTCCCATTAGCTGTCTATTTTATGTTTGGTAGTGTATATATGTCCATGCGATTCTCTCACTTTGTCCCAGCTTACCCATCCCCTCCCCATATCCTCAAGTCCATTCTCTAGTAGGTCTACATCTTTATTCCCGTCTTGAGCCTAGGTTCTTCAGATCATTTTTTTTTTTTTTTTTTTTAGATTCCATATATATGTGTTAGCATACAGTATTTGTTTTTCTTCTTCTGACTAATTTCACTCTGTATGACAGTCTCTAAGTCCATCCACCTCACTACAAATAATTCAGTTTCATTCCTTTTTATGGCTGAGTAATATTCCATTGTATATATGTGCCACATCTTCTTTATCCATTGATCTGTTGATGGTCACTTAGGTTGCTTCCATTACCAGGCTATTGTAAATAGATCTGCAATGAATATTGGGGTGCATGTGTATTTTTGAATTATGGTTTCCTCAGGGTATATGTCCAGTAGTGGGATTGCTGGATCATAGGTTAGTTCTATTTTTAGATTTATAAGGAACCTCCATACTGTTCTCCATAGTGGCTGTATCAATTTACATTCCCACCAACAGTGTAAGAGGGTTCCCTTTTCTCCACACCCACTACAGCTTTTCTTGTTTGTAGATTTTTTGATCATGGCCATTCTGACCAGTGTGAGATGATATCTCATTGTAGTTTTGATTTGTTTTTCTCTAATGGTTAATTATGTTGAGCATTCTTTCATGTGTTTGTTGGTAATCTGTATATCTTCTTTGGAGAAATATCTATTTAGGTCTTCTGCCCATTTTTGGATTGGGTTGTTTGCTTTTTGATATTGAGCTGCGTGTGTTTCTTGTATGTATTAGAGATTAATCTTTTGTCAGTTTCTTCATTTGCAAATATTTTCTCCCATTCTGAGGGTTGTGTTTTCATCTTGTTTATGGTTTCCTTTGCTGCAGAAAAGCTTTTAAGTTTAATTAGGTCTCATTCATTTATTTTTGTTTTTATTTCCATTTCTCTAGGAGGTGGGTCAAAAAGAATCTTGCTGTGATTTATGTCATAGAGTGTTCTGCCTATGTTTTCTTCTAAGAATTTGATGGTGTCTGGCCTTACATTTAGGTCTTTAATCCATTTTGAGCTTATTTTTGTGTATGGTGTTAGGGAGTGTTCTAATTTCATTCTTTTACAGGTAGCTGCCCAGTTTTCCCAGCACCATTTAATGAAGAGGCTGTATTTTCTCCACTGTATATTCTTGCCTCCTTTATCAAAGATAAATTGACCATATGTGCATGGGTTTATCTCTGGGTTTTCTAAACTTTTCCATTGATCTATATTTCTGTTTTTGTGCCAGTACTATACTGTCTTGATTACTGTAGCTTTGTAGTATAATCTGAAGACAGGGAGCCTGATTCCTCCAGCTCCGTTTTTCTTTCTCAAGGTTACTTTGGATATTCGGGGTCTTTTGTGTTTCAATACAAATCGTGAAATTTTTTGTTCTAGTACTGTGAAAAATGCCAGTGGTAGTTTGATAAGGAATGCATTGAATCTGTAAATTGCTTTGGGTAGTAGAGTAATTTTCACAATGTTGATTCTTCCAATCCAAGAACATGGTATATCTCTCCATCTGTTTGTATCATCTTTAATTTCTTTCATCAGTGTCTTATAATTATTTTGCATACAGATCTTTTTTCTCCTTAGGTAGGTTTACTCCTAGATACTTTATTATTTTTGTTGCAATGGTAAATGGGAGTGTTTTCTTAACTTCACTTTCAGATTTTTCATCATTAGTGTGTAGGAATGCCAGAGATTTCTGTGCAATATTTTTTCATCCTGCTACTTCACCAAATTCATTGATTAGCTTTAATAGTTTCCTGGTAGCATCTTTAGGGTTCTCTGTGTATAATATCATGTCTTCTGCAAACAGTGACAGCTTTCCTTCTTCTTTTCTGGTTTGGATTCTTTTTGTTTCTTTTTCTTCTCTGATTGCTGTGGCTAAAACTTCCAAAACTATGTTGAATAATAGTGGTGAGAGTGGGCAAAATTGTCTTCCTCCTGATCTAAGAGGAAATGGTTTCAGTTTTTCACCACTGAGGATGATGTTGGCTGTGGGTTTGTCATATATGGCGTTTATTATGTTGAGGAACATTCCCTCTGTGCCTACTTTCTGGAGGGTATTTATCATAAATGGGTGTTGAATTTTGTCAAAAGCGTTTTCTGCATCTATTGAGATGATCATATGGTTTTTCTCCTTCATTTTGTTAATATGGTGTATCACATTGATTGATTTGTGTATATTGAAGAATCCTTGTATTCCTCCAGTAAATCCTACTTGATCATAATGTATGATCCTTTTAATGTGCTGTTGGACTCTGTTTCCTAGTATTTTGTTGAGGATTTTTGCATCTATGTTCATTAGTGATATTGGCCTGTAGTTTTCGTTCCTTGTGACATCTTTCTCTGGTTTTGGTATCAGGGTGATAGTGGCCTCACAAAATGAGTTTGGGAGTCTTCCACCCTCTGCTATATTTTGGAAGAGTTTGAGAAGGATAGGTGTTAGCTCTTCTCTAAATGTGTGATAGAATTCATCTGTGAAGCCATCTAATCCTGGGCTTTTGTTTGTTGGAAGATTTTTCATCACAGTTTCAATTTCAGTGCTTGTGATTGGTCTGTTCATATTTTCTATTTCTTCCTGGTTCAGTCTCTGCAGTTTGTGCATTTCTAAGATTTGTCCATTTCTTCCAGGTTGTCCATTTTATTGGCATAGAGTTGCTTGTAGCAATCTCTCATGATCCTTTGTATTACTGTAGTGTCAGTTGTTACTTCTCCTTTTTCATTTCTAATTCTATTGATTTGAGTCCTCTTTTTTTTTCTTGGTAAGTCTGGCTAATGGTTTACCAATTTTGTTTATCTTCTCAAAGAATAACCGTTTAGGTTTATTGATCTTTGCTATCATTTCCTTCATTTCTTTTTCATTTATTTCTGATCTGATCTTTATGATTTGTTTCCTTCTGCTAACTTTGGGTTTTTTTGTTCTTTTTCCTCTAATTTCTTTAGATGTAAGGTTAGGTTGTTTATTTGAGATGTTTCTTGTTTCTTAAGGTAGGATTGTATCGCTATAAACTTCCCTCTTAGAACTGCTTTTGCTGCATCCCATAGGTTTTGGGTCATTGTGTTTTCATTGTCATGTGTTTCTATGTATTTTTTGATTTCTCCTTTGATTTCTTCAGTGATCTATTGGGTATTAAGAAGTGTGTTGTTTAGCCTCCATGTGTTTGTATTTCTTACAGATATTTTCTAGTAATTGATATCTAGTCTCATAGCATTGTGGTTGGAAAAGATACTTGATGCAATTTCAATTTTCTTAAATTTACCAAGGCTTGATTTGTGACCCAAGATATGATCTATCCTGGAGAATGTTCCATGAGCACTTGAAAAGAATGTGTATTCTGTTGTTTTTGGATGGAATATCCTATAAATATCTATTAAGTCCATATTTTTTAATGTGTCATTTAAAGCTTGTGTATCCTTCTTTATTTTTATTTTGGATAATCTGTTCATTGGTGAAAGTGGGGTGTTAAAGTCCCCTACCATTACTGTGTTACTGTTGATTTCCCCTTTTATGGCTGGTAGTATTTACCTTATGTACCTGGGTGCTCCTCTGTTGGGTGCATAAGTATTTACAATTGTTATATCTTCTTCTTGGATTCGTCCCTTGATCATTATGTAGTGTCCATCTTTGTCTCTTGTAATTGTCTTTGTTTTGAAGTGTATTTTGTCTGATATGAGAATTGCTCCAGCTTTCTTTTGATTTCCATTTTCATGGAATATCTTTTTCCATCCCTTCACTTTCAGTCTGTATGTGTCCCTAGGTCTGAAGTTGGTCTCCTGTAGACAGCATATATATGGGTCTTGTTTTTGTATCCATTCAGCCAAACTGTGTCTTTTGGTGGGAGCATTTAATCCATTTACATTTAAGGTAATTATCGATATGTATGTTTCTATTCCCATTTTCTTAATTGTTTTGGTTTTGCTATTGTAGGTCTTTTCCTTCTCTTGTGTTTCTTGCCTAGAGAAGTTCCTTTGGCATTTGTTGTAAAGCTGGTTTGGTGTTGCTGAATTCTCTTAGCCTTTGCTTGTCTCTAAAGCTTTTAATTTCTCCATCAAATCTGAATGAGATCCTTGCTGGGTAGAGTAATCTTGGTTAAAGGTTTTTCTCCTTCATCACTTTAAATATGTCCTGCCCCTCCCTTCTGGCTTGCAGAGTTTCTGCTGAAAGATCAGCTGTTAACCTTATGGGGATTCCCTTATGTTTTACATGGTTTTTTTCCCTTGCTGTTTTTAATATTTGTTCTTTTTATTTAATTTTTGATAGTTTGATTAATATGTGTCTTGTTGTGTTTCTCCTTGGATTTATCCTGTATGGGACTCTCTGTGTTTCCTGGAATTGATTAACTATTTCCTTTCCTATATTGTGGAATTTTCAACTATAATCTGTTCAAATATTTTCTCAGTCCCTTTGTTTTTCTCTTCTTCTTCTGAGACCCCTATAATTCAAATGTTTGTGCATTTAATGTTGTCCCAGAGGGCTCTAGGACTGTCCTCAGTTCTTTACATTCTTTTTTCTTTATTCTGTTCTGCAGTAGTTATTTCCACTATTTTATCAACCAGGTCACTTATCCGTTCTTCTGCCTCAGTTATTCTGCTATTGATCCCTTGTAGAGAATTTTTAATTTCATTTATTGTGTTGTTCATCTCTGTTTATTTGCTCTTTAGCTCTGCTAGGTCCTTGTTAGACATTTCTTTCATGTTTTTTTTCTCATTTCTCTTTCTAAGATCTTGGATCATCTTTACTATCATTATTCTGAATTGTTTTTCATGTAGACTGCCTATTTCCTCTTCATTTGTTAGGTCTGGTGAGTTTTTACCTTGTTCCTTCATCTGTTGTGTGTTTTTCTGTCTTCTCATTTTGCTTAACTTACATTTTTTGTGGTCTCCTTTTTGCAGCCTACAGGTTTGTAGTTTCCATTGTTTTTGGTGTCTGTCCCCAGTGGCTAAGGTTGGTTCAGTGGCTTGTGTAGTCTTCCTGGTAGAGGGGACTAGTGCCTGTGTTCTGGTGGATGAAGCTGGATCTTGTCTTTCTGGTGGGCAGGTACACATATGGTAGTGTGTTTTGCTGTGTCTGTGGCCTTATTATGATTTTAGGCAGCCTCTGTGATAATGGATGTGCTTGTGTTGCTTTCTTGCTAGTTGTTTGGCATAGGGTGTCCTGCCCTATATCTTGTTGGTCATTGAGTGGAGCTGGGTCTTGGTGTTGAGATGGAGATCTCTGGGAGGTTTTCACTGTTTGATATTACGTGGTGCTGGGAAGTCTCTTGTGGACCAGTGTCCTGAACTTGGCTCTCCCAACTCAGTGGCACAGCCCTGATGCCTGGCTGGAGCACCAAGAGCCTGTCCTCCACACAGCTCAGAATAAAAGGGAGAAAAAGAAAGAAAGAAAGAAAGAAAGAAAGAAAGAAAGAAAGAAAGAAAGAAAGAAAGAAAGAAAGAAAGAAGATGAAATAAAATAATGTTAGTAAAATAAAAAAAATAATAATTATTAAGAAAAAAAATTGTTTAAGTAAAAAAAATGGACAGACAGAACCTTAGGACAAAGGGTAAAAGCAAAGCTATGCAGACAAAATCACAGACAGAAACATACACACTCCCAAAAAGAGAAAAAAGGGGGGAAATGTATATATCATTGCTCCCAAAGTCCACCTCCTCAATTTGAGATGATTCGTTGTCTTTTCAGGTATTCCACAGATACAGGGTACATCATGTTGCTTGTGAAGATTTAATCCACTGCTCCTCAGCCTGCTGGGAGAGATTTCTCTTTCTCTTCTTTGTCCACACAGCTCCAGGGGTTCAGCTTTGGATTTGGATCCACCTCTGCATGTGGGTCACCTGAGGGTTTCTGTTCTTCACTCAGACAGGATGGGGTTAAAGGAGCAGCTGATTGGGGGCTCTGGTTCACTCAGACTGGGGGTGGGAGGGGTACTGATGTGGGGTGAGCCTGCAGTGGCAGAGGCAGCATGACTTTGCACCAGCCTGAGGTGTGCTATGAATTCTCCCAGGGAAGTTGTCCCTGGATACCAGGACCCTGGCAGTAGCGGATGGACAGGCTCCCAAGAGGAGAGGTGTGGATAGTGACCTGTGCTTTCACATAGGATTCTTGGTGTCTGCAGCAGCAGCCTTAGCACCAGATGCCCGTATCTGGGGTCCGTGCTGATAGCCGTGGCTCGCACCCATCCTGGAGCTCCTTTAAGAAGTGCTCTTAATCCCCTCTCCTCATGCACCAGGTAACAAAGACGCAAGAAAAAGTCTCTTGTCTCTTCGGCAGCTTCAAATTGTTTTCCAGACTCCCTCCCAGCTAGCTGTGGTGCACTAGACCCCTTAAGGCTGTGTTCACACAGCCAACTCCAGTCCTCTCCCTGGGATCTAACCAAAGCCTGAGCCTCAGTTCCCAGCCCCTGCCCTTCCCACCAGGTAAGCCTCTCAGGCTGGTGAGTGTTGGTTGGCACTGATCTTCTGTGCAGGAATCTCTCCACTTTGCCCTCTGCACCCCTTTGCTGCACTCTCCTCTGTGGCTCCAAAGCTCCCTTCCCTCCCACCACCAGTAGTCTCCGCTGGTGAAGGGACTTCCTAGTGTGTGGAAACCTTTCCTCCTTCAGTGCTCCCTCCCACTGGTGCAGGTCCCATCCCTATCCTTTGTCTCTGTTTTTTCTCTTTTTTCTTTTACCCTACCCAGGTACGTGGGGGATTGCTTGCCTTTTGGGAGGTCTGAGGTCTTCTTCCAGCATTCAGTAGGTGTTCTGTAAGAGTTGTTACTCATGTAGATGTATTTCTGATGTATTTGTGGGGAGGAAGGTGATCTCCACATCTTACTCTTCTGCTATCTTGAAGCTCCTCCCATCTATTTGTATTTTGCTTGCCTTTTGGGAGATATCTTCACCTTGATCTTCAAACCTCAGAGTTTTGCATTACTATTTGCATTTTTGTGTTCACTGAGTGATCTTATTTTGTATAGATCCTCTTTTCTTTGTTGTATGATTATAGTAGCTTTACTTACATTTCTGAGTATATTAATAATATGCATCTTGGAGATTTTTCTTATATAGCTTCTGTTTCAAAGGTTTTTGTTTTTTTCTGCTTTTCATTTGTTTTATTTTTTCATATTATAGAATTTTTTTCAAATATTTTGAACTCCTTGTCAGTTTATACATATTAAAGATAACAAAGCTAAATCTTTTGGAAGTTCCAAATATGTAGAAAGTTGACTGTGGGTTTCACACAAGTGTAGTCTGGTTGGCTGCTCCTAGAAAAATCCCAAGTCAATATCAGTAGATAAATGCACAAAAACTTGTAAGTATACAGTTCATTGAATGTCCAGGCCAAGAAGTAGAATATTATCAGCATCTAAGACACCATATACCATCACCAAGCCCCTCCCAGTTACCATTTCTTATTCATCCACAAGGATTTCTAACACTAAAAAATTTTCTGTTGCAATTTTAAACATATTTTATAGCATAATTTATATCATTATGTGTATAAAGAATTGAATTTGTAATGATATTACTAGTTATGTCACATCATAGCATTGGTAATTTGTTAAAACATGAGTTAATGGAAATAAGTAATATGTGAGAATATTTTTAAACTGTAATATTGGGACTTCCCTGGTGGCACAGTGGTTAACAGTCTGCCTGCCAATGCAGGGGACACAGGTTCAAGCCCTGATCTGGGAAGATCCCACATGCCACTGAGCAGCTAAGCCCATGTGCCAGGGCTAATAAACCTGTGCTCTAGAGCCCATGAGCCATAACTACTGAAGCTAGTGCTCCACAACAAGAGAAGCCACCATAATGAGAAGGCCATGCACCTCAACGAAGAGTAGCCCCCGCTCACCACAACTAGAGAAAGCCCACGCTTAGCAATGAAGATGCAGTGCAGCAGAAATAAATAAATAGATAATTTTTTAAATAAATAAAGTTCAAAAAAAGAAATAAAAAACTGTAATATTATGTACATTTTAAATTAGATATGAAGGACAATATAGACAATCCCATATACTCTTCTTCCTAGAAATATATGTATAGTATTTTGGAAGTAGTTGTCTATATCTTTTATTTTAGAAAATTTCTGGAAAATTCTCTAGACTTACAGAACATAGTCTTTATTTAGGACTATAGTTATGCTCAACTTTAAACAGTATATAAGGTTACATTATCAGAATTATGTTCAATTTCATGTAATATTTAAAACAGTTATTATTTAAAATAAACCTTAATATACAGATAATCTCTGTGAAAATTTAAGCCTGTTGAGCTTCAACTCAAAACTTGATGAAGCCCCAAGGGCTTCCCTGGTGGCGCAGTGGTTGAGAGTCCGCCTGCCGATGCAGGGAACACGGGTTCTTTTCCCGATCTGGGAGGAGCCGGCATGCTGCGGAGCGGCTAGGTCCTTGAGCCATCGCCGCTGAGCCTGCACGTCCGGAGCCTGTGCTCCGCAATGGGAGAGGTCACAGCAGTGAGAGGCCCGCATACCTAAAACAAACAAACAAACAAACAAAGAAACAAAAACTTGATGAAGTCAGAAAAGTGTGGCATACAACTACCAGTCATTGTGTATTTTATATAAGGTAGGCACTGTTCAAAGTAATTTTAAGGTATTAAATTATTTGAGTCAGCACCAAACATTCATTTTGATCTCATTTGAAAAGCAATTTTTTTCTTTTTACAGTATAAATCAATATCACGATTGGGATATATACCTTGGAGATTATAATAATGTATATGTATATTTCAAGATATTTTAAACCAAATATTATATGTTGTAACACATGGGCTTTAGTTACAGTTACATGAAGTGAAAATTTTGTAATTGCTACTTCCTTACAAGTATTTTATCTTCTTGCAAAGCACTATAGCAAAAACAAAACAAAATCCCTAAACTCCTGCTATTAATTTAAACTATTACTTCTCACTACTATGGCAACAATAGTTATGAGGTGAACTCATTTGCCACACATTCATTTAGAGACTATATTATGTGAAGTACCCCAGTCAATGAGACACAACCCCTTTGATGAGGAGTTTATGTTGATGATAGTCTCTCAGAGACTTTAAGGACTGCAATATTTATATGGATTGTATAATAAACACAGACAGGTTATAATAATTTTATTGTTGTCATTTCCTTATTCATATAGATTCTTCTTCCTTAAATTTACTTTTTGAAATACATTCCACCACTTATTTGCCTATTTAGAGGCAATCAGCAGATGGTATTATGCTCCCTTTTCTTGATAAAATAGTGAAATATAAATAAAATATAGGGCTTAGACTTAGACATTAGGTCTCTTTAAATTGAGTTCAGATTATCTAATAAATTACAACTCGTTCAAGATAATTTTCAAAATTGTATAAATATTTTCTTCCACATGGTAGAAGAAAAGGTTGTTGGTGTTAGTAGCAGTTATGATATTTGTACTTCAAAGAAAAACTAACCATTTATTTCTTCCATTTAACAACCTATTCTGTATATACTCTCTCCTTAATATATCTTACCTCCTCTATTTAAAATTACAACTAAAATTTCTGTTTCTCTTTACCCTTATTACTCCAGCCAAATGTTCTGATTTCTTCTTCTCAGTTGATAAAGCTTCAAATTCTAACAACAAATTGCATTCGTAGTTCATTTTAAAACATTTGGTTAGTATAGAGCACTGTAAAATTAACCTTAACTGACCACTCAACACACTGTATAAAGACTGCTCCCAAAAATTCATTTTATTTTACTTTTTTAAGAAAACTCCAATCAATTAAAAACAAATAGTAACAAACCCCAACCATCCCTAAAGTCTTGTGCATTTATTGGGGAAGGTTAAAGAATTCCTGAAAAATACATTAAGGGTTAAATAGAACTGTGTGGAAAATGAAATAGCCTGGAGGAAACTAGGATGAGGAGATCAGTTGATTTAACCTTGTTTGGAGTTTTGGGAGAAGGGAAAAAACGCTCCAGTAAAAACCTGTACACACGTTCATAAATATTGAACTTGCAATTTACATCATCTCATTCTATGATTTCTATTGCATTGTAATCTCCAAGAGATTAATCTCATTAAAACAGTAATTTTTTTCTTTATATAATATTGTTTGCCTCGTTTGCTGCTGTAGGATTTTATGTTTTCAAATATAAAGAATATTCTAATGGTAAAATAATGTTAAGGAGTTATGGTAATTTGAAAAATGCTGAATATAAATATTAAGATGTTTAAAGCAGAAATGTACTCCCAAATCCCCATAAAAATCACAGTCACTCCTAAGTAACAAATTAGTTATTTTTCAATAGTTAATAATATAGTTATTTTCAATATACAGGAAATATCCCAATAAAACAATATTTAAAAAATGGTTATTTTAAGATGTTAAAAATATTAAATGTTAAAACTCTAGATTTCTAGGTCAATAATATTAGTATACCTGAATTCTAATTTAGCCATAATTTGTTAAAAATTGATGATATTAGATATATTTGTGAAACTGTCAAACAAGAACAACAAATTAAATATAATATTTTCTTATTAATGTATTTCCATTTCTTGATGAAAGCATTTTAGAAGGAGGATTGAGACTGTTTAAAAAATTGGAAAACTATTTGGCATCCTTTCAGATACTTTAGACACTGATGCCATCGCAGGCTTACTTTTGTTCAAAATTTACTTTGTTTTCTTTCTCTTTGCTATGGGCATAGTTTTTAACCATTGTCAAAAACTGACTCACATTCAGAAATAAAAGAGAAGATTGTCCCATTGTCCCAGATTCAGAGATGTTAAAATTAGTCAGTGGATTCAGTTGTTATCAACCTAATCTACCATTACCACTCCCATGAGTTACATACATTTTGCTTTAAACTTCATTTCCTCTGCATTTATTAACAGAATTTTAAAAATAAAGTATAACTTTCCCATATCAATTACATTTGGTATTTCTAAAATATGGTCCATGTAAGAAAAGCCAAAAAATAAAATAAAGAGGCATAGAAAATTTCCTTTTAAACCTAAGAAAGACAAGAAAGGAAGACATAAAATGTGATTTAGAAAAATTTAAGATAAATTATTAATAAAGACATTACTAAGTTATATATGATCTGGTGATCCTGCATTATAAAGTAACTTTTTTCATAGTTATATTCAGAGTCTCCTATTTGAAACCCAAAACCTATTTCATGATTTCAACTTTATGTTTCCCTCTATATTTCACAATATGCTTTCTGTTTGTAATGGAAGACAGATTTGATAGCTATATCTTCATTAAACACATATACAGTTACTTCAGTAGATTTTTAACCTCTTTGGCCCTAAAACAGCTTTTCATTATTTTGTTTGTAGAAAACATCTTTTTATCTCTCTGGATTTATCTTGTTCTGTTTTTGTAGTTGTTAAATAAAAGGAGGAATTATCTATAGGCACCTAATTCCTAAGTTGTCATCTTTTCTATAACTCCTATCTTGGTTAATTTGATTATAATGCCTATAAAGTGACTTATTGCCTTTTCAGTTACTTTTACAAATCCTTTAGAAACCTTTAAAATCAAAAATCATTTTAAAAAAGAACATATGCACAAAGTGATTTTCCCCATAAATAAATTATTTGGAATTTTGTTAAAATTAATTGATATGAGTTAAGTAAATATTAATACTGTAATCTGCCCTAAATAATTCATTGTTTCTATATCTGTTCATACAGTTTTTAAACTACATGCAAATCTTTTTGGGGGATGCTCTTTATAATAAGCAGAATAATGGTTCCCCAGGTCTATCCACATCTTAACGTCTGAAACCAATGACTATGTTACTTTATATGGAAAAGGAGTGTTAACGTGACAGATGGATTTAAGGTTCCTAGTCAACTGACCTTAAAAAAAAGATTATTTTGAATCATCTGAATGGGCTGAATGTAGTCATAAAAGTGAATTTGTGGAAAAATCTTAAATGTGGAAGAAGGAGCACAAGAGGAAGTTAGGGTGATAAGATGTGAGAATAACTTGACCTGCTGTAGTTGGTTTTGAAGATGAATGAAGAGGTTAATGAACTAAGGAATATGGGTGGCTTCTAGAAGTTGAAAAGAGCAGGAAATGGATTCACCCCTATAGCCTCCAGAAAGGGATGCAGCCTTGATGATACGTTGATTTTAGTCCCATGAGACCTATTTTAGACTTCATCAGAAATGAAAGATAATAATATATGCTGTTTAAAGCCACTAAGTTTGTGGCAATTTGTAATAGGCAGTGACTGAAAACTAATGCACTGTTCGTTATTGAGGAGGGATTCTGCTGAAGATGTTTGAAAGGTTACAAAGGGTTTAAATTAAAAATATGTTTTCCATAAAATCATTATATTGAACTGTTATAGATTTCATATTTTTCATCTTCCTAATTACACTGTGAATACTAAATGATGTTAGTTACAATGCTCAGTTGCAAACAATAAAAATGGACTTGGAGATCTTTAGCAGAAAAATTTTTGGAAGGATATCAAGTGACTCATGAATAGATAAGATATTTTGTCAGTCACAGAAAATATACAGGTATTAATTGTGGATAGTCATCTGAGGAAACATCCAGGTTTGGACACCACCTACAGCACTCCCCTGAATGGTCAAGGGCACTCTTCAACTCCTCTTCTGTATAATTGTTACCAACCTTGACACTGTGAGAAGTTTCTCACTTGCTCCTTTGTCTTTGAGACATTGTTCAATATTCAAAGTCCTAGGTGTATAAAATTCTAGAGGGTCAAACTGATTACACTTAAAATCCTACTGATTACAGGATTATGGAGAAGGTAACAGTGCACTTTGACTTCTTTAGGAGAAGTTTTGTCCATGTCTTCCTCCAAGATCCACAGAATGAAAGTTCCTCAAATTGAAGAGGAGTTCATATGCTGAATGCAGACTACCTGGTAAGTGTTCCATTAAATTAAAAATTTGTTGTTAATACTAAAATAATTGTTATTATTACTATTATTATTATCCCATTCTAGTGATGAGGAAACAACTTCAGATTGTTAGGTAATTTATCCAAAACCATTCAAGTAGTAGTCAGAAACAAAGAAGCAATATTCCGATGCCGGATTCTATTTTTCTGCAAACATGATGCCTAAAATTCAGCATATATGTCATGTGCTAGAGTAGAAAAAATGTGATTTTAAAACTCTAATAATAATTAAGGATAAATATTAGCTTCAGAATAATGAGTATGGATTTCTTCAATCAAATACATTTTTATAATTCAAGATAATTTTTATCTTATATGTTAGGTATATAATACTTCTTTAAGTGGGTAAATTATCACCCATAGTTTATTAAGGTGACTAAAATACTAGAACTCCTTAATTTCAATAAATAATTGAAACTTCAGCAATCCCCAACCCTGTTGATAGTGAAGAAAGCTTAGCTTGCCAGTGGGAGGTAATATTTTCTGTTTACTTAGTTTCCTTCTCTACAAAGACCATATCTTCTCTCTCTCTGCATTTATGTCCAATAGTTGTATACAAAGACAGAGAGCTGTTGCTCACATAAGGCCTGAAGTCAAGGGAGTGGGTGGGTATTGTGCAAATTTATGCATATCTTCAGACTGATTTCATTCTGGTTCCCTGCTGACTACCAAGGATTTACTTATCCCATCTAGTCACTGGTGCCAACTGAAACCACTTTCTCAGTCCAGTGCTGGTGTACTCAAATCTCCTCTGCTGATACCAGCTCCCAGTGATCGCTCTTTCTTCCCCTTGGTAGAACGTGTCTCATATATTTTCATTTTCTAAGCTCCTCATTTTGACGGCCTGATGTCCTTCAGTAAGCAGAGGAATACAACCTCATCTTTAGGGAAGATTTTATGGCTGAGGGTGGAGGCTCTTAATTCAAGCAGATACAGTACAAGGGGAGAAACATTTATTTAAACTACAAATTTGAATTTTGTATCTGCCGATATAACATATAAAGCCAAGGATGTATAGCTCTGCGAGTCTTCTTCAAGGCTGTCCACATTGCTGTCATGTGCATGTGTGTATGTGGCTCCCTTTTTACGCTAATACAGGTCTAGGACTTGTGGAAAAGTTGTTTTTCCTTGTGCATGTCTGTATTTTTATTCAAAGATTATTGATAGCATCTTGAGGGACACAGCTTCATATTCCTCAAAATATCAAAGAATCAATGAATGTTTTGATCACCTCCTGATTTATTTCATTTCTACTAGTAAGTTAATTCTTACAAATAAATGCAATAAGGCATAGCTCCAAGACATGAATTATACGACTTTGTGGGAGTTTCAGGTACATTAATTACTCATAATGATTTTTAGAATTTGATTGCTATATTTTTTTTTCAGAAATTGCATCTTTTAATGTAGATTTGTAATTACTTTTTTGCATCTCTCTTTTAAACCCTGCAGATTTGCACACCAGAATCACAGCACTGCTTTGGGTTTGCCCGTGATTGTGCCTTTACTAGGGATAACTGGAAATACTCCTTCCAGGGGAGGCCTCATGGTAACAAAATCCCTCCACTTCTGTTTATCTGGGAACATCTCGATTTTGTCTTCAATTTTGGAGGCCAATTTCCTGAATGTAGACTACTTAGTCAACAGTTTTTTCTTCCATCCCACTGCTTTCTCACCTCCAGAGTGTAGCAGAGAAATGGGCTGGTAATCTTACTAAATCTGATTAATTTCTAACCATACTAGAAATTAGATGACTAAAATATGAAGTATTTATGTAATTTAGCACATATAGTGGAAGCATGTATATAATAAGAACATGGACAATATGATTGTCCATTCTGAGCCTTGTGTTAGAAATGCCGTATTGTAACCCTGGCAATATTTGGCTTCAATTATTAGTCCACTGGCTTCTATAAGAAAGTATCTTTCCTTCTAAAATCATATATGAGGACAAATCCTGGCTGTGCAGACATATTCTCCTTAAGGATAAAAATTTGAAAATATATAATCTTTATTTTTAAAAATGAAAATTAACTAACACTTGCATATGTATTTAATACCTATACTGTCAACATTGCAGTTAAAAAGCCAATATTAATTTATTATTTTTTTAAAGGAAATTGACTTAGGTTAGTTTCATAATTTGTACAATTCAACCCAATTAGAAATTATAGGCATCAAGTTCTGAATCCATGTTTTATCATATTTATTATGTAAACATATATTTATCATAATAAATATTCAGATATGTTTTATCTCCTAAAACTCTTCATTTCACAGTGCATGTATCCTCCTTTTTATTTTTTATTTCATATATTTAACAAGATCTAATACTTTGGGACAACAATTTTAGCCAAAACTACTTGTAATGGCTTGAGGAAGAGGAGAGAAATGTGTTGTAAAAGCACCTTATACACACAGGAATGTCAAGGTACTACAGACATGCAGGTCTAAATTGTGTTTTTGTCTGGAATGACAAAGTAAACAGAGAGAGAATAAAATGAATGAGAAAAATACTTATTTCATAAAGAACATATTGAGGTAATATTATAGAAGAAATTATCAATAAATGAAGAATTAGCCTAGAAAAGGAGACAAAAAGGTAAGAAGAGTTAAAGTAAAAGAAAATTATAAGGTGGATGTAAGGAATCTGAAAAATAATTAGGCAAAGGAAAGGGAAGCTGAGTATACTTAAATCAGATGACTTTGAGCCTATATGTAAACCAGGAACTGAAGTCTTGCACTAAAGTGAAAGGATTAGAATGGGCTTTTAAGGACAGTATTAAAAGATTTGAATTAGGAACTACTGTGCAAACTATGCAGCCAAATAAGAATAACTAGAATGACTGACAACAGCACTGGGTCATTTAAAACCACTTTATATTGAATATATCACTCTCTGAGGGATTCCTTTAATCAACCTGCCACATCTCCCTGAATGACATGCATATAGAATTGTCAAAATGCTGAGATTACTTTCAATTTTTAAATTATATATTAATGATTATGTGAACGAAAACCTACTTTTTTGTTTGAAATACAGTGCATTGTTAAATATTGCACACAATCTTATCATTTACCTAGACTTGTCAACTGTGTACTTCCACAGATAAAAAAATATTTTTTAAGCTGTAGAAAATTTTAAATTACCAGAGCTTTAATACTCTTCAAAAAAAACCATATTTTGCAAGACATTACAAATTCTCTCAAGTGATGTTTTAAATTAAAATAGAAAAATCTCTATACAGTACAATGTTTTAAAGGGAAAAAGAAACAAAGTACTAATTTCTGAAATATGTTAAGATTTTCTCCAATGTACTTGAGGTCAAAGCACTTACTTGCCATATGTGTGTTCATATAGATGAAGAGGATCTTTTTTAATTGAAGCATAGTTGATTTGTAATATTATATTAGTTTCAGGTATACAGCATATTGATTCAGTATTTTTATGTATTACACTCCACTAAGTTATTACAAGATAATGGCTATAAATTATAATTTTATAATTTATATAAAATATATCCTTGTTGCTTATCTATTTTATACATACTAGTTTGTAACTCTTAAACCCATAAACCATGTCCCTCCTCACTTCCTTCTCCCCTTTAGTAACCACGAGTTTTTTCTCTATATCTGTGATTCTATTTCTGTCTTGCATGTACACTCATTTGGATTGCTTTTTGATTTTACATATTATTGATATCTTACAATATATGTCTTTCTCTTTCTGACTTATTTCACTAAGCATAATATTCTCTAGGTTCAGCCATGTTGCTGCAAATGGCAGAATTACTTTATGGCTGAGTAATATTCTGTTGTATATGTATATACAAATTCTACTCTATCCATTTCTCTGCTGATACGTACTTGGGTTTCTTCCATATCTTGCTTGTTGTAAATTAGCCCTGCTCTGAACTTTGGGGTGTGTGTATCTTCCCAAATTAATACTTTTCTCCCAGATATATATATATATATATACCCAGGAGTGGAATTTCTGGATCATATGATAGTTCTATCTTTAGATTTTGAGGAACCTACATACTGTTTTTCATAGTCACTGCACCAATTTACATTCCCACCAACAGTGTACAAGAGTTCCCTTTTCTCCACCTCCTCACCAACACTTGTTATAGACATTTCTTTAATAATTAGTGATGTTGAGCATCTTTCCATGTGTCTGTTAGCCACCTGCATTCATTCTTTGGAAAAATGTCTATTCAGATCTCCTGCCAATTTTTTTTGATATTTTTAAATTGAGTTTTACGAGGTGTTTATGTATTTTGGTTATTAACCACTTGTCAGTATATCATTAACAAATATTTTCTTCCATTCCATAGGTTTTCTTTTCATTTTGTTGATGGTGTCCTTTGCTATGCAAAAGTTTTAAGTTTAATTAGGAGCTAATTGTTTATTATTTATTTATAAAAATTATTTATAAAAATCATTTATTTATAAAAATATTGTTATGATTTATGTCAAAGATAGTTCAGCCTATGTTGTCTTCTAGGAGCTTTATGGTTTCAGGTCTTACATTTAGGTCTTTAATTTAGTCCAGTTGCATTTAAAGTAATTATTGGTAGATATATATATATATATTGTCATTTTATCACTTATTTTGTGGTTGTTTTTGTAGTTCATTTCTGTTTCTTCCCTTGTTTGATTATTTTCTTTAGTATTATAGTATACTTGTTTTCCTTCCTTTTTCATTTTTGCATAGGTATTGTACGTTTTTGATTTGTGATTATCATGGAGTTCATATATGTTGACCCATATTTATATTTACTTCTTAAAAACTGGTAGTCTTTTAAGTTCAAACACATTTTTTTTAAATCTATATTTTTTACTCCCCTCCCACACATTTTGGTTTCTTGATATCATGTTTTACCTCTTCATGCTTATCCCTTAACTATTCATTGTAGTTATAGTTGCTTTTACATTTTTTTGTCTTTTAATCTACATGCTGGCTTATTTAGTTGGTTGATCTTCAATTTTTACTATATGTTTGCCTTTCCTAGTGAGATTTTCCCTTTCCTATGGATTTTTTTTTTTTTTTTTTCATTTAGAGAACACTGTTTAACATTTCTTTCAGGGTACACTTAGTTTTGATGAATTATTTTAGTGTTTTGCTTCTCTGAGAAGTTTTTTGTCTGTCCTTCTAGTCTAAATGATAATCTTGCTGGGTAAAGTTTGCTAGGTTGCATATATATGTTGCATATATGCATTTTGAATATGTCATGCCACTCCCTTCTGGCCTGCAAAGTTTCTGTAGAGAAATCAGCTGATAGCCTTATGAGGATTCCCTTGCATATAACTGTTTTCCTCTTGATGCCTTTGGGATTCTCTCTTTAACTTTTGCCATTTTAATTATGATATATAGGTGTGGCTTTGTTTGGGTTTATCTTGTGTGCAATTCTCTTTGCTGCCAGTACCTGGATATCTATTTCTTTCTTCAGGTTTGCAAAGTTTTCAGCCATAGTTTCCTCAAATAACTTGTTAATCTCCTCTCTCTTCTCCTTTCAGAGTCCATATAGTGGGAATGTTGAAATACTTAATGTTATCCTAGAGAGCTCTTAAATTGTTTTCATTTAATTTTTTTCTTTCTGCAAGTCTGATTGGATGATTTTCATTATTCAACTTCCAGATCACTTATACATTCTTCTGTATCACTTAGTCTGCTATTCATTCCTTCTAATGTGTTTTTTTTCTATATTTTAGCCATTGAATTATTCATTTATGATTGGGCTTTTTTTAAAAAAAATATTTTCTAAGTTTCTGTTAAAATATTCAGTGTTTAGATCAGTCTTTTTTTTCCCCATCAGTTAATATTTTTATTACCAATGCTTTGAATTCTTTATCTGGTAAATTATTTATTTCTGTTTTATTATTTCATTTTTTAGGGTTTTTCTCTTGCTCATTCAGTTGAGAGTAGTTCCTCTGCCTTTTCCTTTTGCTTAGCTTTCTCTGCCTTTATGCACTTATGTGAAATAGTTAGTACTGTGGTCTTGAAAGGGTGTTCTTATGTGAGAGCATTCCTATATAGGCTGTATGTGTCCAAGTGCCTTTAGTGGGAGGGCTGTTTTGACATGGATGACAGTTATGTCTTTTCTCAGGGAGTGCTGTCAGCTATCACCTTAGTAGTGGGTGTGGCTGGAGATGGAGGAGCTAGAGCTTGTGCTGGGTGTGAGGTGGGACTTACTCTCTGCTCAGTGTCTGTTACTCCCCTGTTAGGGACAGGGTCTTATCCCACGTTTCTGTAGAAGAAACCCTGAGGGTCAGGTTTGAGCTGACTCTGTTCTCTTTAAGTGTGCTTTTTTTCCCCCTTTCCTCTCACCAGGACTTTTGTCCCAGAGGAGAGGAGTGCTGAAACAAGTGAGGCCAGTCTGCAGAAGGAAGTCTGATGCACTGCTTGAGTAGTGTCTACAACCTTGGGTGCAAGTCTCCTTGGTCTCTCACAGCCGATCACTGCTGCTGACCCCACCTCCCTCCCTGTTGTGGAGCCACTCCACTGCACTGGTGGGAGTCCCTGTGGACTTACAGCATGGGTACAGAGGTTAGCTGTTGTGAGGGAGTGGTCACCATCAGAGATATGGGCAGCTTCTGAAGTGCTGCCTGAGTAAGCACCAACAGTGGCTGCCATCACCCCACCCAGGCTCCACCCTAGGAGCCTAGGGTTTCCTCTGTGTCCCATGATCAAATCTTTTCTCTGGTGTGGTTGCCCTAGATTCAGTGCCATGCTGTGGCATGGAGTGAGTAGGGCTGGATCATTTGCTCAGCTTGAGCTGGGGCACGCGGTGAGACAGTCAAGGGAAACCTGGTGGCTGCTAGAGCAAACATCTCTCTGCCCTGCCTCAGGCGCTGGCCACTGTATATGCTCTCCTCAAAAGTGGGGGCCAAGCTTCTCTGAGCCCTTCTGTTTGTCACAGCAGTCCTCCAACCAGCCAAGAGGCCTTGTCTCCTCTATGTGGGACCTCAGGACTGGAACACCTAAGTCTGAGACTCAACCTGCTCACTCTTGAGGGTGGGTGTCCACCTGTATAATCGCCATTTCCTGATGAGTCTTCTCCCAGGGGCACAAGACTGACCTGATTTTTTCTCTTCCCTTCCTACCTGATTCCATGTGGATCTTTCCTATAACCTGAGTTATACAGGAGTCTTTCTGCCAGTATACAGTTGATTTTCTGAGAGAATTGTTCTACTTGTAGAAGTGTTTTTGATGTGTTCTTAGGAGGAGGTGAGCTTCATGTCCTCTTATTCCACCATCTTTGTTCTCTCATTGAAAGAATCTTTTTTAAGAATACAAAATTTAAAGTAAACAATGCTCTAAATAGTCCTCACTTTATTGTGAACAATATTTTAATAATAAAATTATCTGTGTAACATTTAAAAATTTTAAAAACCCTTTTCTGAAATTTGACAACAGTGTTTCACAAAAAACTGCTGTGCTCAAAGACATGAACTATTGAAATGAGTTGTTAGTTGTAATTACTGTAGGTGGACAATTACCTGATAATGATATTGATAAAATGTTTATTTCATGAGTAGAGAAAGGGTGTTGGCCAAAGATATAAATTTACAATTTCAGGTATTTTAAGAGGATAATTTGTAGGATGATTAAAAGCTGCCATTTACAAAAATATTTCTGGAATTTTACCAAAGTGTTATTCCTTATATAATTCCATAGATATACAAATACTTTAAATATTTATGAACATTTAAGTATTTATACTTTAAATATTTAGCTTCCAAATATATTGCTTTGACTATGGAATGATTTTCACAAGTGCATTTTATTTTTCCCCAATTTGGAATTCAGTCTTTTGCAATTATTTATTCCATGTTAACGCTATGTTTAATACATACCAAGGAATATACTTAATACATATGTGGAATTTAAAAAATAATACAATAAACATCTGTTGTACTCATCCATGGTAAATTCTAGAATATTATTAAAACTGTTGACAATCTTGACACAGATATTCTGAATATTTTATATTTTCTTTTTTCTTGTAGATTATCATGAGATTTTATATATGTTTTATATATATATATATATATAATGTAGAATTTGAAATAAATTTTAATTATGCTGAAAATTTCACCATTTTCCAACTCAGATTGTATTTTTGTATCTTGTGAAGCTACAGTTGAGTCATAATCTCTCGTGATTAGAATTTCAGTGTATACAAGTCAACCTTTTTACTTTTCAGATGAAAACAACTAGACAAATACAGTATATGTAGAATTTTATCATTAAGATCTAAATTTGCCTGCTGTCTAATCTTTACTCTGTGTCATTATATTAAAGTAAAATTACACCTTTAATATTTTTAGAAAGTTAAAATTTATTATCTTATTAAAGAAGTTTAAACTCCTATTGATTGTCATATTAATCCCAATTATGCATATCACTAATGAAATAGGAAACATACGTGTATATATTAAAAAAATATTTATCTAAAATTAAGTTTAAAACAAACAAAATTTTAAATGACTTTAAAGTTGATGTTTACTTATTGAACTGTCAGAAAGTGGTATTAGAGAGTAAATTGCAACTTGGGTTTTTCTGGTTATAACTTATCTCAGACAAAAAAAGTGGAAAAATAATAAATATAATACATATATTTACTGAGTACCTGCAATATGTCATTTGCTGTGCTATGTCCAATATATGCTCTGAGCCAAAGAATAAAATTTTTTAATAGTTTCACACAACTGAATGTAGGACTCTTAGTCTCAAATTCATTACTGTTCCCCTTACACTATACTATAGATTCATTATTATTATTATTGTTATTATTATTTTAAATTATTAGGACTATATCATGGTTTCTTCAGTCATGGATTGAAATGATGTATCTGAATCTTTTCAAATGAGTTACTTGTAGATCTGTATTCTAATCCATGGTCCTTGGATCCTGGAAGTTAGGGTTCATGAAGACTCTGGAATAAAAATTTGTATGCATGTATGTAGATGATTCAAAGAAGAATACATTTAGATCCTTATGATATTAGTAACTTCTTAAAAAATCTATAATCTTTACTGTAGGAAATATGAGGCATCCTTTCAAAAATTTTCCACTTAAGAGAATAGAAACTTTGTAGTACTATATTAGCACTTTTATGTATTTGAAGAGACATATGAGAAATACTACTTCCATTGTTTTATTTACAATAGAGAAGGGTATGACAATCAGAATTTTAATCCAACTGTATGCCAATTCAATTGAGTTTAACTAACAGCTATCGAGTGTTCATTTTTCCTGAGATTCCAACATATGAAAAGGAAATATACACTTTGTATATCATTTAATGAACAAATAAACTCTAATTTGCTATATTAGATTAATTACACATTTATTGTATTTTCAATAAGTGCTACTTTGTGAAAGACAATGCATGGTGCTTGTGGTGAATGTAAACAAACATGCAACTGCTTACTCTTTTTTCCAATGAGATTCATAACACAGTAAAAAGAAATCTAAATATGAATCAATATGAGAACAGTTAGATAAATGTGAAAGGTGAAGGGAAGTAACATTTTTCTCTTAGTGTTGTTCATGAGCAGTGATCAAGATTTTTAAAAAGGCAACCCAGAATATTAAGAGGGTTTAGAAATTATAGCAGTTATAAGGAATATTGTTAATAAATTTATGACTAAGGAGAAATCACTTTTAAGGCTAAGTTTCTCATGAGGTCCTAAATATCCAATCAGAAGCGACGCTACATTTATTTGCTAAACAAACACAAATTTTGAGACAGTGACTTGAAACTTTAATTAAAATTTCAATCTTTTGCAGATTTTATGGGAAGAAAAGACACACCAATGGAAATGCCTCTAAAATGACATTTCATTTTCATGAAACATAAATTTGTGGGTTTTGTTCATAAATACAATATAACTAATATAACTGAGGAATTCAGAAACTCATGGGAGATCTTGCTATAAATAATCATAATTCAAAACTATTTATAACATTTATGATTGACCTTTATACACCCTGCAACACAAAATAATATCCAGAACAGGGTGAGGATAAGTATGTAATTGAGTTGTCAAACATTAGCATAGATAGACTTAGATCCTTTCTGTAAAGTAAATTTTGTTTCCACATAGGTTAGTATGGTGAATAGGAAGATTATGAATTGTGATTTATTTCACCATAAACTTGCATGTCTTCTATGCAGAAGACAAATGAAAGAGAGAGAAATGATAGAGTCTTATGTCACAACATGCATGGTACAGTATCTTCCACAAGGTAACACTCGTTAGCAATAGAGTAAGTGTGAAAATTAAGCCACAGTGTATATATATTCACTTGGCCTTGTAAAGATCAAAAGAACTTTCTACATATAAGTTGGGGCTAGAGAATGTTTGGGAAGTTTAACTTTAAATGTCTAATTCAATTAATGATAATTCAAGACTATCCAGTTTTATGGCTCCTCTAAGCAGTGAGAAACAAAGCCAATGGAAATACAGGTATCCTAGGATTGGCAAATATTTAATATTTTGTCTGATCAGGTCCTTGGTATTGTTCAGTAAAATTTACTTCCATAATACCAAAACTAGGTAAAATTTCTTAAGTCTCATCCTACTAAAACTATAAGAAATATTTGAATCAGCCTTCACTTTTCTTATCAGTCAGAATTCTTTCATGGTTCTCTTGCCTCACCAGGCAATGCTTCAGAACTGCTGAAGTCTTTGATTTCCTCACCTAAATCTAGATAGAAATAGATATGAGTCTTTGAAATCTTTTTAAAATTAGAAACTACTTATCTAGCTACATGGTTTTATATATCATATATATGCTGACCATTCCCTAATTCATATCGCTTGTCCTAACTTTTCCCTTGAACTCCAGACTACTGAACATTTCTACTTTGCTGACTAATGCTTCATTCCTGACATTCTACCTGTGTTATATATCTTCAAATAACTGCTTGGAATCCATTATTCATATTTTTCCACTATGCTTTCTACCATAGCAGGATTAATCCATTTGAACTAGATCAAGAAATACTTGTTCTCTTATTTCCAGTTGGATTTGCATAATGAGAGATATCAGAATGAAGACTAGAGAGCAAGAGGAGAGTAATATTAAGGTATTTATTTCGCTAAAATCACCATATGTTATCTGTAACACTTTACTGAAGAACACAGTTTTCTTCAGGCAACTTTATGCATGGAAATCTACATGGTTTGTGGCAATCACTCTTTTCATTTAGATGTAGGGATTATAATGGCAACCACTTTCTTATCACAGTTTTTAACCCCCAGAGTACTGTAAATACCCCCCTTGATTTTCCCAGACCCAACTTTTGTAGTTACTTTCTTCCCTTTATTAAATTCTCTTCAAACTGCCAGTTTCTGTATGTCATATGTTTTCTGCTGAATGCCAACTAAAACATCATTCAAAGTCTTCATCTCACAGACTTTACAGGAATTACCAAATGCATTTAATAATAGTTAAAACCAAAACTTTTGAAAATATTCTTCTTTTCTCTCTTTCTCTTATCTCCATCTAAATCTATTTTTTTTACATCTTTATTGGGGTATAATTTGTTTACAATGGTGGGTTAGTTTCTACTTTATAACAAAGTGAATCAGTTATACATATACATATGTTCCCACATCTCTTCCCTAAATCCATTCTTAAATTCTGTTGGCTTCATTTGAAAATATATTCAGAGTTTGACTCCTTTGTATCCATTCCCCACTTCTAGAACCTCAAATCTTTACTTATCTATGTTCTATTCTCATTGCAGTGAGAATGATCCTTTTAAAATAAAATACATATTATGATACCTCACTATTCAAATTTTCTTTCCCTTCTTTTTGCCTTCAATGAAGAGAGTAAAACTGATATTTAATATCTGAGTAGTCACCAAGTAACATTAAATTGAAGGCTTTTTAAAACTAACTTCAGGGACTTCCCTGGTGGCGCAGTGGTTGAGAATCCGCCTGCCGATGCAGGGCGCATGGGTTCGGGCCCTGGTCTGGGAGGATCCCACGTGCCGCGGAGCAACTAAGCCCGTGTGCCACAACTGCTGAAGCCCATGTGCCTAGAGCCCGTGCTCCGCAACAAGAGAAGCCACCGCAATGAGAAGCCGGGGCACCACAATGAAGAGTAGCTCCTGCTAGCTGCAACTAGAGAGAGCCCGCGCGCAGCAACAAAGACCCAACGTAGCCAAAAATAAATAAATAAAATAAATAAATTTAAAAAAAAAAAAAACAAAAAAACAAAAACAAAAAACTAACTTCATTAATGTTTTGGCTATAGATAGTGGGCATGCAGCAAAATTAGACAATTTTTGACAATTAGATTTTGACAGAGCTGATTGGCTTGTAAAACATCCAATGGAGGAAGGGAGGTCTCTGATGTTTAGAAGTTGCAAGAATATTGAGAACAATTTTGAGTAATGTTTAACTCAAAAAATTACTCAAGTAATTTTCAAGAATATATACTTGTTTACTCATTACCCTTCTCGTGGAATTTTATTATCACTATGGTATATGGTTTCCACTTGAAAGACTGCTTCAAAGATGTAGTGTGGGGCTTCCCTGATGGTGCAGTGGTTGAGAGTCCGCCTGCCGATGCAGGGGACAAGGGTTCATGTCCCGGTCCGGGAAGATCTCACATGCTGCGGAGCGGCTGGGCCCATGAGCCATGGCCACTGAGCCTGCATGTTCGGAGCCTATGCTCCACAACAAAAGAGGCCACAACAGTGAAAGGTCCGCGTACCACAAAAAAAAAAAAAAAAAAAGATGTGGTGCAAGCTCTGAAACTGCACATAATATGTTTCTGGATACCACAGAGAACTGTGAAGGCATGTGTGAGAATAAGGAGAATTTCTTTTTTTATTGAAGAATTGTTGTTGTACAATATTATATAAGTTATAGGTGAACAACATAGAGATTCACAATTTTGAAAGGTTATATTCCATTTATAGTTATTATAAAATATTAGTTATATTCCTTGTGTTGTACAATATGTCCTTGTAGCTTATTTATTTTATACATAATACTTGGTACATCTTAATTCCTTATGCCAATCTTGACCCTCCCTGCTTCCCTCTCCTCACTGATAACCACTAGTTTGTTGTATATATAATGGATATTATATATATATCACATCTCCTTTATTCTTTCATCTGTTGATGGACATGTCCATATCTTGGAAATTATAAATAATGCTGCTATGAACACTGAGGTGCATGTACCTTTTCGAATTTGTGTTTCCAGTTTTTTGGGCTATATACCCAGGAGTGAAGTTGTTGGGTCATATGGTAGTTCCATTTTTAGTTTTTTGAGAAACCTGCATACTGTTTTCCACAGTGACTGTACCAATTTACATTCCCACCAACAGTTTGCGGGGGTTCCCTTTTCTTCACATCCTCGTCAACAATTGTTGTGTTATTTTTGATGATTGCCATTCTGACAGGTATGTGTGTGTAGTGATAGCTCATTGTGGTTTTACTTTGCATTTCTCTGATGATTAATGATGTTGAGCATCTTTTCATGGCTGTTGGCCATCATGGGCCTGAACATCCTTATGAGTGGAATTTCTAATGGTTACAACCAATGATCTGTTAAAAAAAAAAGTTTCTCTCCTGCTCCTGGAGCTCTGGACTCTGCTGAATTTGTGGATTAACGTTAATGTCACAAAGAACTGCTTCACCAGGGTCAAAACAATGGTTTTACAGTAAGCTACCAAAAAGTCATCTTGAAGGTAATTGACAATTTTGAAATTATCGTGGATGAATTCCAGAATTAGTAGTCAAAAAATAGGTTCAGATTATTGGGTTGGGTTGTTGATCCGGTTATCATAAAGAAACAGAGTTTTGTTATATACTGGAGACAGGATGGATGGAGACGGGAACCAGCAATCTCATGTTCTTCCTCATATTTCCATTAAATGCCATCTATCTGAGAATCTACTCAAAGGCAAAAGTGAATAGTGCAGGAGGACTTAAATTCTGATATATACACTTGAATAATTGCTGAAGGAAAAATATAGGAGTTCATCTCAGTAATAGTTATTCTTTTTATCCAACGTTATTTATATGGCATGTTTATCATGTACCTCACCATGAACTCTGTAAGTTGCATATCAGCACACTATGATGATAAATGGAATAAAAAAATTGAATCTTCAAATGAACATATAAAGAGATACTCGATATCATATATCATTAGTGAATTGCAAATTAAAATAATAATGGGATATCAATGCTTCTATTAGAATTGGTAAAAACCAAAACACTGATAATACTAAATGCTGGTACAGATGAAGAGCTATAGGAATACTTATTCATTGCTTATGGGAATGAAAAATCATAAAACCACTTTGAAAGACAGTTTGGAATTTCTTACAAAGCTAAACATGGTCTTATCATATGATCCTGGTCTTTGATATTTACCCAAATTACTTCAAAAGTTATGTCCATAAAAAAATGTACATAAATGTCTACAACAGATAAATTCACTATTGCTAAAACTTGAAAGCAACTAAAGGCAGTGGGTGAATGGTTAAGCTGTGATGCATTCAGTCAATGGAATATTATTCATCAATAAAAAGAAATGAGATATTAAGTCACAAAAATACATGGAGAAATCTTAAATGCATATCTCTCAGTAAAAGAAACCCATCCAAAAATGCTCTGTACTGTATAATTCTAACTATATGACATTCTGGAAAGCACAAAGCTATAGCAAAAGTAAAATGTGTTTTTCACAGAGTCTTGGGGAGGAAGTATATGATTAAGTGGAGCACAGGTGATATTTAGGGCAGGCAAACTATTCTACAAGATATTACAGTGATGGATACATGTCACTATATATTTCTCAAAACCAGTAGAATGTATAATACAAAGAGTTGTAACAATATTATTTTATAATATATAATATATTATTATACATAATATTATAATAAAATACAACGTGTAATAATAGCATTAACTATTAATAAATAACAATACTGTCTCATTAATTATCAAAAATATACCATGCTAATGCAAGATGTTAATAATAGGGGAAACTGGGTGGAGGGAGTATATATGAGAACTCTCTGTACAGTTCTCTTAATTTTCCATAAACCTAAAACTGATTGAAAAATAAAGCTTATTAAGTTTTTGTTTAAGCAGTATATCTTAAGGATGTTATCCAAAGATCTTTTACATAGAGCTAGATCAGGAACTGACAATATTTGGCATTCTCTCCCTTTATGTAAGAGTCGAGTATCTCTTAAATGATAGGTGTTTTATGATTTCACTTATAAATACAAATATAAAAATAAGAATAGAGTTTTGGCTTTGGAAAAAACAAAATGGCGAAATATAATGAACACCTGTCAGTTTTGCAACAGCTTCCAATAATCCCTTTCTCTTCCTCAATGGGCCTGCCGCACATTGTGAGAGACAATAACTTTGCTCCTGAATCAGAACCCTAATATGGTATGCTCATCCAATCAGAATCTTAGTGACAATCTAGAGATTTTCATGTCAAATAAAGGAAAATTTTAAGTTGTCTATGCTGGCAGTGGAACACTATTCAGCACCGACAGAGGACCTAGCAATTTGCTAGCTAGATGTTCCTGTTGCCACGTACTCCTAGAGTCTCATTTTTTGCACATTTCTCTAGCCTACATTTTCCAACCTGCAATCAGTATACAGTCTGCCCTCGATATCTGTGGGTTCTGCATCTGGGGATTCAACCAACCATGAATCAAAAATATTTTTTAAAAAACTTTCAGAAATTTCTAAAAAATGAAACAAATCTGCCATGTGCTGGCAGCAACTTATACATAATTTACTTGTATTAACTATTATAAGTAATCTAGAGATGATTTAAAGTATATGGAGGATGTGCTTAGGTTATATACAAATACTACACCATTTTATATATACATTTGAGCATCCATGGATTTTGGTATCTGTAGGGTTCCTGGAGATAATAACCTGCGGATATCAAGGGATGACTATGGTGATTTCCACTACGCATATCTATTTCATTAACTTTCACTTAAAACAGCCAGAATCAATTTCTGTTACTTTAAACCAAAAATAGAAAATGTCATTGCTATTATTTTCTTATTATGATTATTTATATTATTTTTCAATTTTTATATAAGGGAAGGCAATAAGTACAATATAATAGGAAAAAAACAATTATGAACTACTTGTATATCTAACAAGCAATAAGTTAGCCAATCAGAAATAAATATTTTTGAATTGTAGCCCATATTCCCCCAGCTTAAAATCATTTCAATTAACAAAAAAATAAATGTGTACTTTCATTTGTGAGGATAATATGTATCAACAGTCAACAGATTCTTCAGAAAAGAAAATCAAAATGTTCTCATCAATAAAGTTTCAAGTCAGCTAAACAGTGCTCTGTGGGTAATACTATGCACTAACCTTTTCATAATATATACAACCCTGAAAGCCCTGCCATTTTACTAATAACATATTCTTATCATAAATCTCTCAATGTCTCTGGAAATAGAACTTCTTTGGATCTTTGGTGAAAAAGTGCTGTGATCACAGGGCAGAAAAGGTGAAAAACAAGGCATCTTTATCAGGCTAAGATGCGAATGCCTTCACATTAATATAACATTCATTTAAACTAAATTAAGTTGTAAAAATAAAGAGCTTATGCCAGGTTGAAATAAAAGAGCTCACTGAATGCACAGAACTGTGAGGCTACCACATATTTCTAAATAATAGTGAGTAGACAGAACATATTATGATACTGGGAAATTTATGTTATAACAACAAGCATTAAAAGCTTTCAAAAATTTCTACTTTTATTAAACAAATGTTTTATATGATCATATGAAAATGTGTGCTATAAAATCCTAAAACAAATTATTGATATTTAAGATTACACAGGGAAAGACTATAAATTGCTGTGAAAGTAAATGAACTCAAATCTTTATTCTTATTTTATGCTTTCCAGGTATACATGTAAGAACATTTTAACAAAAAGTAATATGCAAATACCAGTAGGAATCTTGCCAATTAAATTGTTATCTAATTGTAGAATTACTATAATATTTTGGGGGGGTCCCCTTTTTGCTAAAATAATTAGCATTAGGTTATTTTTTTAATGTAAAGTGCTTCTTCGATGTTGTAATATTCATGGATGCTATTTTTTTTGGTGGTATTTTTTCCCCAGTGTTTTTGAGATATAATTAATACACTGCATTGTATAGGTTTAAGTTGTACAGCATGAAGATTTGACTTGCATACCTCATGAAATGATTGAAAAATTAGCTTAATGAAAATCCATCTTCTAATATAGATACAAAATTAAAGAAATACATTTTTTCTTGTGATGAGAATCCTTAGGATTTAATCTCTTATAATGTTCCTACATAAAATACAACCGTGTTGATTATATTTATTATGTTGTACTTTACATTCCTAGTACTTACTTATCTTAAACTGGAAGTTTGTAAATTTTGCTATCTTCATCCAATTTTCCATCCCCCACCCCTCACCACTTATAACCATAAATCTGATTTATTTTATTTTTTAATTAATTTTTATTAGAGTAAGTTTGATTTACAATATTGTGTTAGTTTCTGTTATACAGCAAAGTGAATCAGTTACACATATACATATATCACTCTTGTTTAGATTCTATTCCCATATAGGTCATTAGAGTACTGTACAGAGTATTGAGTAGAATTCCCTGTGCTATACATTAGGTTCTTATTAGTTATCTATTTTATATATAGTAGTTTATATATGTCAGTCCCAATCTCCCAATTTATCCCCACCCCCTGTTCCCTTTTGGTAACCATAAATTTGTTTTCTACATCTGTGACTCTATTTCTGTTTTGGAAATATGTTTATTTGTACCATTTTTTAAAATTCCAAATACAAACATTATCATATGATATTTGTCTTTCTCTGCCTTACTTACTTCACTATGACAATCTCTAGGTCAATCCATGTCACTGAAAATGACATTATTTTGTTCTTTTTATGGCTGAGTGATATTCCATTGTATATATGTACCCCATCTTCTTTATCCATTTCTATGTTGATGGGCATTTAAGTTGATTCCATGTCCTGGCTATTGTAAATAGTGTTGTAATGAGCATTGGGGTGCATGTACATTTTCAAATTATGGTTTTCTCTGTATATATGCCCAGGAGTGGGATTGCTGGATCATATGATAGCTCTAGTTTTAGTTTTTTAAAGAACCTCCATACAGTTCTCCATAGTGGTTGTACCAATTTATATTCTCATTAACAGTAGAGGATGTTTCCCTTTGTACCACACTCTCTACAGCATTTAATGTTTGTAGAATTTTTGATGATGGCCATTCTGACTGGTGTGAGGTGATACCTCATTGTAGTTTTGATTTGCATTTTTCTAATTATTAGTGATGTTGAGCATCTTTTCATGTGCCTCTTGGCTATCCATATGTCTTTTTCAGAGAAATGTCTATTTAGATGTTCTGCCAATGTTTTCATTGGGTTGTTTTATTTGTTTGTTTTTGATATTGAGCTGCATGATCTGTTTGTATATTTTGGAGATTACTCCCTTGTTGGTTGCTTCCTTTGCAAATATTTTCTCCCATTCTGTGGGCTGTCTTTTAATTTTGTATATGGCTTCCTTTGCTTTGCAAAAGCTTTTAGGTTTAATTATGTCCCATTTGTTTATTTTTGTTTTTATTTTCATTACTCTAGGAGGTGGATCAAAACACATCTTGCCACAATGTATATCACAGAGTGTTGCACCTAAGTTTTCCTCTAAGAGATTTATAGTGACCAGCCTTACATTTAGGTCTTTGATCTATTTTGAGTTTTTTTTCTTTTTTTTGTATGGTGTTAGAGAGTGTTCTAACTTAATTCTTTTGCATGTAGCTGCCCAGTATTCCCAACACCACTTATTGAACAGACTGTCTTGCATATTCTTCCCTCCTTTATCATAGATTAGGTGACCATAGGTGTGTGGGTTTATCTCTGGACTTTCTATCCTGTTCAACTGATTTATATTTCTGTTTTTGTGCCAGAACCACAGCGTTTTGATTACTGTAGATTTGTAGTATAGTATGAAGTCAGGGAGATGATTCCTCCGGCTTTATTTTTCTTTCTCAAGATTGTTTTGGCTCTTTGGGGTCTTTTGTGTTTCCATATAAATTGTAAAATTTTTGTTCTAACTGTGAAAAATTCTATTGGTAATTTGATAGAGATTGTATTAAATCTGTAGATTACTTAGGGTACTACAGTCATTTTGACAATATTGATTCTTCCAATCCAAGCACATGGTATATCTCTCCATCTGTTTGTTTCAACTGTTATTTCTTTCATCAGTATCTTATAGTTTTCTGAGTACTGGTCTTTTGCCTCCTTAGGTAGGTTTATTCCTAGGTATTTTATTCTTTTGGATGTGATGGTAAATGGGATTGTTTCCTTAATTTCTCTTTCTGAACTTTCACTATGAGTGTTTAAGAATGCAAGAGATTTCTGTGCATTAATTTTCTATCATGCAACTTTACCAAATTCATTGATGAGCTCTAGTAATTTTCTGGTAGCATCTTTAGGATTTTCTATGTATAGTGTCATGCCACTGAAAACACTGATAGCTTTACTTCTTTTCCAGGTTGGATTCCTTTTATTACTTTTACTTATCTGATTGCCATGGCAAGAACTTCCAAAACTATGTTGAATAATTGTGGAGAGAGTGGACATCCTTGCCTTGTTCCTGATCTTAGAGGAAGTGTTTTCAGTATTTCACAGTTGAAAATGATGTTTGCTGTCTGTCTGTCATATACAGCATTTATTATGTTGAGATATGTTCCCTCTATACCTACTTTCTGGAGATTTTTTTAAAAGCATAAATGGGTGTTGAATTTTGTCAAAAGCTTTTTCTGCATCTATTGAGAGGATCATATGACTTTTATTCTTCAATTTGTTGATGTGTATCACACTGACTGGTTTGCTGATATTGAAAAATCCTTGTATCCCTGAGATAAATTTCACTTGATCAAGAGGTATGATTCTTTTAATGTGTTGTTGGATTCTGTTTGCTAGTATTTTGTTGAGGATTTCTGCATCTATGTTCATCACTGTTATCAGCCTGTAATTTTATTTTTAATGCTAAATTTGTCTGGATTTTGTATCAGGGTGATGGTGGCCTCATAGAATTAGCTTGGGAATATTCCTTCTGCAATTTTTTGGAAGAGTTTGAGAAGGATATGTGTTAACTCTCTTCTAATGTTTGATAGAATTCACCTGTGAAGCCATCTGGTCCTAGACTTTTGTTTGTTGGAAGGTTTTTAATCACAGTTTCAATTTCTGTACTTGTGATTGGTATGATCAGGTTTTCTATTTCTTCATTGTTCAGTCTTAGAATGTTGTAACTTTCTAAGAATTTGTCCATTTCTTCTAAGTTGTCCATTTTATAGGTGTATAGATTCTTGTAGTAGTCTCTTATGATCCTTTGTATTTCTGTGGTGTCCATTGTATCTTTTCCTTTTTCATTTCTAATTTTATTGGTTTGCATCCACTCCCTTTTTTTCTTGATGAGTCTGGCTAACAGTTCATCAATTTTGTTTATCTTCTCATAAGACCAGCTTTTAGTTTCATTTATTTTTGCTATTGTTTGCTTTGTCTCTATTTCATTTATTTCTGGTCCAATGTTTATGATTTCTTTCCTTCTACTAACTTTGGGTTTTCTTTCTTCCTCTTTCTCTAGTCATGTCAGGTGTAAGGTTAGGTTGTTTATTTGAGATTTTTCTTGTTTCCTGAGGTAAGATTATATTGCTATGAACTTCCCTCTTAGAACCTCTTTTGCTGCATCACAAGGGCTTTGGACCATCGTGTTTTCACACTCATTTGTCTTTAGGTGTTTTTTGATTTCCTCTTTGATTTCTTCAGTGATCCAATGGTTGTTTAGTAACATATTGTTTAGCCTCCATCTGTTTATGTATTTTACAGTTTGTGTGTGTGTGTGTGTTTGTGTAATTGATTTCTAATCTCATAGCATTATGGTTGGAGAAGTTTTGTATGATTTCAATTTTCTTAAATTTACAGAGGCTTAATTTGTGGCCTAATGTGTGATCTATCCTGGAGAATGTTTCACTTGCACTTGAAAAGAAAGTGTATCCTGATGAATTCATATGGAATGTCCTATAGATATCAAATAAACCTATCTGGTCTAATGAGTCTTTCAAGGCTTGTGTTTTCTTATTAATTTTCTTTCTAGATGATCTGTCCATTGGTGTAATTGTGGTGTTAATGTCTCCCACTATTATTGTTTTACTGTCAATTTTCCCTTTTATAGCTGTTAGTGTTTGCCTTATATATTGAGGTGCTCCTATGTTGGGTACATAAATATTTATAATTGTTATATCTTCTTCCTGTATTGATCCTTTGATCATTATATAATGTTCTTCATCTCTTGTAACAGTCTTTATTTTAAAGTCTATTTTATCTGTTATGAGTATTTCTACTCCAGCTTTCTTTTGATTTCTATTTGCATGGAATTTCTTTTTCCATACTCTCACTTTCAGTCTCTATGTGTCCCTAGGTCTGAAGTAGGTCTCTTGTGGACAGCATATATATTCTTCTTCTTCTTTTTTTTTTTTATCCATTTATCCAGTCTTTGGGTTGGAGTGTGTAATCCATTTATATTTAAGGTAATTATCAATATGTATGTTCCTATTGCCATTTTCTTAATTGCTTTTGTAGGTCTTTTTTCCTCCTTTCCTCTTTTGTTCTCTTCTCTTATGGCTTAATAACCATCTTTAGTGTTGTTTTGAGGTTGCTTTTTCTTTTGTGTGTGTGTATCTATTGTAGTTTCTGAGTTTGCTCTTCCCATGTGGTTTTGATATAGCAGTCTATATATGTACAAAATTGCTTTAACTTTCTGGTCTCTTTTCTTCCTAGAACAGGTCCTTTAGCTTTTGTAGTAAATCTGGTTTTGTGGTTCTGAATTCTCTTGGCTTTTGCTTGTCTGTAGAGCTTTTGATTTCTCCATCAGATATGAATGAGAGCCTTGCTGGGTAGAGTACTCTTGGTTGTAGGTTTTTTCCTTTCATCACTTTAAATATATTATGACATTCCTTTCTGGCCTGCAGAGTTTCTGCTTAAAAATCAGCTGATAACCTTATGGAGATTCTTTGTATATTATTTGTTGCTTTTCCACTGTTGCTTTAATATTTTTTGTCTTTAATTTTTGTCAGCTAGATTAATATGTGTTTCAATGTGTTCCTCCTTGGGTTTATCCTGTATGGAATTCTCTGTGCTTCCTGGACTTGATTTAATGTGTCTTTTCTCATGTTAGGGAAGTTTTTGGTTATAATATCTTCATTTATTTTCTCAGGGCTTTTCTCTTTCTCTTCTTCTTCTGGACCCCTATAATACTACAAATGTTTGTGCATTTAATATTGTCCCAGAGGTCTCTGAGGCTGTCCTCATTTCTTTTCATTCTTTTTTCTTTCTTCTGTTCTGTGGCAGTGATTTCCACCACTCTGTCAGCCAGCTCACTTATTTGTTCTTCTACCTCATTTATTCTGCTGTTGATTCCTTCTAGTGTGTATTTTTTATTTCAGTTATTGTATTGCTCATCTTTCTTTCTTTGTTCTTTAGTTCTTCTACCTCCTTGTTAAACATTTCTTGTATCTTCTTGATCTGTGCCTCCATTCTTTTTCTGAGATTTTGGATCACCTTTACTATCATTACTCTGAATTCTTTTTCAGGTAGATTGCCTATCTCTTCTTCATTTAGTTGTTCTTGTTGGCTTTATTTGGTTCCTTCGTGGGCAATATATTTCTTTGTCATCTCATTTTTCTAATTTTTTGTTTTTGTGGTCTCCTTTCCAGAGGCTGAATGTCTCACTCTGTCCTGCTTACCACAGACCAGTTTCTGTGCTCTCTTCCGAAAGCTCACAAAGCTCCCCTTCTGTCCCAACTGATCTCCCTGCCAGTGAGGGAACTTCCCCAGATATGGGAACATCTCCTATCCTTGAACTCCCCCTCCAGGGATGAAGGTCTCATCCTGCTTCCTCTCCTCTTTATTTTCCCTTATTTCTTTCCTCCTACCTAGTTATGCAGGGATCTTTCTTGTTCTTTTATGTGTCTGAGGTCCTCTGCTAGTGTTCAGCCTGTGCTGCGTGACAGTTGTTCCATTTGTAGATGTATTCTTGATGCCTTTGTGGGGAGACATGAACTCTACATCCTCCTACGCCTCTGCCATCTTGACTCCAGCTGTTTTATTTTTCTATGGGTTTGCTTGTTTTTGAAATATAATTGACCTAAACACTGTGTTAGAACCTGGTACACAAGATACTGATTCAATATTTCTACACATTAAAAATGATCACCATTATAAGTCTAGATACCATCTGTCACCAAAGAAAATAATTATTAAATAATTATTGACCATATAACCTACACTGTACATTACATACTCATGATTCATTTACTTTGTAACTGAAAAACTTTACCTCTTAATTCCCCTCACTGATTCTTTTCCTCCCCCAACCCCTCTCCCTCTGGCAACCACATGTTCATTATCTGTATTTATGACCTTGTTTCTGTTTGCTATATTTGTTTGTTTAGCTTTTTAGATTCCACATATATGTGAAATCATATAGTATTTGTCTTTCTTTGTATGACTTATTTCACTCAGCATAACACCCTCCAAATGCTGTTGCAAATGGCAAGGTCCAAATGCTGTTACAAATGGCAAGATTTCATTCATTTTATGGCTGAGTAATATCCCACTCTGTTTGTGTGTGTGTGTGTGTGTGTATGTGTGTGTGTGTGTGTATGTGTATATATATATATA
>NW_020172841.1:423833-481168 GCF_003031525.2 Neophocaena asiaeorientalis asiaeorientalis
GTGTATATATATATATATATATATATATATATATATATACCACATCTTCACTATCCATTCATCTAGTGATGGGCACTTAGGTTGCTTCTATATCTTGACCATAGTAAATGGCTGCATATGTTCTTCCCAGTTACTGTTTTGTTTTATTCTAATCAGAAGTAGAATTGCTGGATATTTGACAATGCTGATTTTAATGTTTGTGGACTATCCATACTCTTTCATAGTGCCTGCATCAAGTTATATTCCCACCAAAAATTCACAAGGCTTCTTTTTTCTCCACATCCTCCACAATGCATGTTTTTTTGTTGTCTTTTTGACAAGTGTAATATGATATCTCATTGTGGTATGGATTTGCATTTTCCTGATGATTAGTGATGTTGAACATCTTTTCATGTGCCTGTTGGCCATCTGTATATCTTCCTTAAAAAAATGTCTATTTAGGGCTTCCCTGGTGGTGCAGTGGTTGAGAGTCTACCTGCCGATGCAGGGGACACGGGTTTGTGCCCTGGTCCGGGAAGATCCCACATGCCGTGGAGCGGCTGGGCCCATGAGCCATGGCCGCTGAGCCTGCGCGTCCAGAGCCTGTGCTCCGCAACGGGAGAGGCCACAACAGTGAGAGGCCGCGTACTGCAAAAAAAAAAAAAAAAAAAAAAAAAAAAAAGTCTACTTAGATCCTCTGACCAGTTTTTAAATTAGTTTTATTTTTTTCAGGTGTTGAGATGTATGATTTTTTTTATATATTTTGCATATTAATCCCTTGTCTGTTATATTATTTACAAATATATTCTCCCACTAATTAGGTGGCCTTTACAGTTTGTTAATACTTTCCTTCACTGTGCAAAACCTTTTGAATTTGACTAGGTTCCATTTGTTTACTTATCATTTTTTCCCTTGCTTGAAGAAATATATACAAAAAAAGCTAAAACCAATGTCTAAGAGCATACAGCTTCGGTTTCTTTGAGAATTTTTATGGCTTCAAGTATTACTATTAAATCTTTAATTTATTTTGAGTTTATTTTTGTATATAGTGTGTGAAAATAGTCCAGTTTGATTCATTTGTATGTATCTGTTTTCCCAGCACCATTTATTAACCTGGTTGTTTTTCCCCATTGTACATTTATGCCACTTTTCTTATAGATTATTGCATAATAGTGTGGGTCTATTTCTGGATCTTTGTTCAGAACCATTGATCTATGTGTCTGTTATTGTGTCAGTACCATAGTGACTTGATTACTGCAGCTTTGTAGTATAGTTTGAAGTCAGGGAGGGTGATATGTCAAAATTTTTTCTACTTTCTTAAGACTGTTTTGGCAATTCAAAGTTTTTTGTCTTTCCACAAAAATTTATAGAATTATTTGTTTTAGTTCTGTAAAAGAAAATGTCATAATTATAATTGTAGGGATTGCATTGAATCTATAGATTGTCTTAGGAATTAATGCCATTTAACCATATTAATTCTTCCAATCCATGAGCACAGTGTATCTCTCCATCTTTTTGTGCCACCATACAGTTCTTTCATTAGAATCTTATATTTTCCCAAATACAGGTTTTTAACATCCTTGGTTAAATTTCTTCCCAGGAATTTGATTCTTTTTATGTGATTTCAGATGGGATTTTTCCTTAAATTCTGTTTCTGATAGTTCATTTATACTGCATAGAAATGCAACAGATTTCTTTATATTAATTTTGTATACCACTACATTACCAAACTCACTGATGACTTCTACTGCATTTTTGATGGTGTCTTTTGGATTTTCTATGTATAGTATCATGTCATCTACAGTTAGAATTTTCCTTCTTCCTTTCCAGTTTTTTTTGGTATGATACTAGGGTTAATATTTCTAATACAATATTGAATAAAAGTGGTGAGCATGGACAAAATTGTCTTTTTTCCAATCTTAGAGATTTAATCTTTTCACCATTGAATATGATGTTAGCTGTGGGCTTGTCATATAGGGTCTTTATTATGTAGAGGTATGTTTCCTCAATACTAACTTCAATGAGACTTTTTATTATAAATGGATGTTAAAGTTTACCAGAAGCATTTTCTGCATCTAATGATGATCATATGATTTTTATTCTTCAATACATTTAAGTGGTGTGTCACACTGATTTATTTGCAGAAATTGAACAACTCTTGCATCCCTGGGCTGAAACCACTTGCACATGGTGTATTGTTAAATTTGGTTTGGTAATACTTTGTTGAGGTTTTTTGCACCTATGTTCATCAGGTATATTGGCCTGTAATTTTCTTGGTAATGTCTTTGTTTTTGGTATCAGGGACTTGTAGATAGAATTTGGAACCATGTCTTCTACAGTTTTGTGGAATAGTTTGAGCAGGGTAGGTGATAACTCTTCTCTAAGAGTTTGGAAGAACTCATTTCTGAAGCTGTCTGGTCCTGTGCTTTATTTTGTTGGGAGTTTGTAAATTACTAATTAAATTTCATTACTCTTAATTGACTTTTCTTATTTTCTATTTATTTCAGATTCAGTTTGGGGAGATATTACCTCCTAGGAATTTGTTCATTTCTTCTAGATTGTCCATTTTATTGGCACATAATTGTTTGTAGTAGTCTCTTATGATCCTTTGTATTTCTGTGGTGTTTTTTGTAACTTCCTTTTCATTTCTCATTTTATTGATTTGCACTTTCTCTCTTTTTGTCTTGATTAGTCTTGCTAAAGTTTTATCAATTTTATCTATTAGAAACAGCTCTTAGTTTCATTTATCTTTTCTATTGTTTTTTTAGTCTTTATTTCATTAATTTCTGCTCTGATCTTTGTGATTTCTACTCACTTTGGGTTTTCTTTCTTCCTCTTTCTCTAGTCACTTTAGGTGTAAGGTTAAATTGTTTATTTGAGTATTTTCTTGTTTTCTGAGGTAAGACTGTATTTCTATGAACTTCCTTCTTAGAACTGTTTTTACTGCATCCCAAGGGTTTTAGACCATCATGTTTTCATTGTCATTAGTCTCTAAGATTTTTTTGGTTTTCTTTTTTCCTCTTTGATTTCATTATAGTAACATAATGTTTAGCCTCCACGTGCTTGTGTTTTTACAGGTTTTTTTTTTTTTTCCATGTAATTGATTTCTAATCCCATAGTGTTGTGGTTGGAAAAGATGCTTGGTATGATTTCAATATTCATAAATTTACCAAATGCTTGATTTGTGGCCCAAGATGTGATCTATCCTGGAGAATATTCCATGTGCACTACAGAATAAACTGTATTCTGCTGCTTTTGGATGGATTTTTCTATAAATATCACTTAAGTCCATCTGGTCTAATATGTCATTTAAGGCCTGTGTCTCCTTATTGATTTTTTACCTGGATGATTTTTCTACTGATGAGAGTTGGGTATTAAATTCTCCCACTCTTATTGTGTTACTGTAAATTTCCCCTTTTATGGCTGATAGCATTTGCCTTATATTGAGGTTCTCCTATTTGGGTGCATATATATTTACAGTTGTTATTTCTTCTTCTTAGATTGTTCCCTTGATCATTATATAGTGTCCTTCTTTGTCTCTTGTAACATTTTTTATTTTAAAGTGTAGTTTTTCTGATATGAGTAATTCCACTCCAACTTTCTTTTGATTTCCATTTGCATAGAATAACATTTTCCATCCCCTCAGTTTCAGTCTGTATGTGTCCCTAAGTCTGATGTGGGTCTCTTGTAGACAGTATATATATGGGTCTTGTTTGTGTATCCATTCAACCAGTCTATACCTTTTGGTTGGAGCATTTAATCCATTTACATTTAAGGTAATTATCAATATGAATGTTCTTATTGCCATTTTGCTAACTGTTTTGGATGTCTTCTTGAAACTCTTTTTCTTCCTTTCCTCTTTTCTTTTATCTTCTCTCTTGTGATATGATGTCTATCTTTAATGACTTGTTTGCATTGCCATTTGTTTTTTGTGTATGTATCTGTTGTAGATCTTTGGTTTGTGGTCCCCATGAGTTTTTTTTCTTTTTGCATGGTTGTTAGAAACTTTATTTTATAATTTTTAATACATCTTTATTGGAGTATAATTGCTTCACAAAACTGTGTTAGTTTCTATTTTACAAAACAAAGTGAATCGAGCATATGCATACATGTATCCTCATATGCCCTCCCTCTTGAGCCTCCCTCCCACAGTCCCTATCCCACCTCTCTAGGTCATTACAAAGTACCAAGCTGATCTCCCTGTACTATGCTGCTGCTTCCCACTGGCTATCTGTTTTATATTTGGTAGAATATATATGTCAATGCTACTCTCATTTCACCCCAGCTTCCCTTCCCCCTCCTCATGTACTTAAGTCCATTCCCTATGTCTGCATCTTTATTCCTGATCTATACAGCAACTATGGGGAACAATATGGAGGTTTCTTAAGAAATTTGAAATAGAACTACCATAAGACCCAGCAATCCCACTACTGGGTATATACCCTGAGAAAACCATAATTCAAAAAGAGACAAGGTTGTTTTAAGTTTCTAGTCTCTTAGTTTCACATGTTTTTCCAATATCCTGAATTTGTACTCTCTTCTCATGATTGTAGGTTTTGATATCATATTTGTGTGTGGATGACTTCCTACCTTTACTTTATGTTTGCCTTTACTGTTAAGTTTCCCCATTTGTAATTTCCTTGATTCTATCTGTGGCTTTTTCTTTTTTGCCTAGAGAATTTCCTTTAGTGTTTGTTGTAACATTGGTTTGGTGGTGCTGAATCCTCTTAGCTTTTTCTTATCTGTAAAAGTTTTGATTTTTCCTTTGAATCTTAATGAGAGACTTGCTGGGTAGAATTTTTTTTTGTAGGTTTTTCTCCTTAATCACTTTATATATATCATGACACTCCCCTCTGGCCTGCAGAGTTTCTGCTGAAAAAATCACATGATAACCATATGGGGCAGTGTGTGTGTGTGGGGTCCCTTGTATGTTATTTGTTGCTTTTCCCTTGTTGCTTTTAATATTTTTCTTTGTCTTTAATTTTTGTTAGTTTGATTAATATGTGTCTCACCATGTTCCTCCTTGAATTTATCTTATATGGTTGCTCTGCACTTCCTGGACTTGAGTATTTCCCTTCTCATGTTAGGGAATTTTGGGGGTATAACATCTTCAAATATTTTCTCAGACCCTTTCTCTTTATCTTCTCCTTCTGGGACCTGTATAATGTGAAGTTGGTATGTTTAATGTTGTCCCAGAGATCTCTAAGATTGTATTCATTTCTTTGCATTCTTTTATTTTTCTTTCTTCTGTTCTGCAGCATTGTTTTCTACCACTCTGTCTTCCAACTCACTTCTTCATTCTTCTGCCTCAGTTATGCTGTGATTGATTCTTTCTAGTTTATTTTTCATTCCAGTTATTGTATCGTTATTCTCTGTTTGTTTGTTCTTTAAATATTCCATCTCTTTGTTAAATATCTCTTGTAACTTCTCAATCTGTTCTTCCATTCTTTTTCTGAGATCTTTTATCATATTTACTATCATTACTCTAAATTCCTTTTCAGGTAGGTTGCCTATCTCCTCTTAATTTAGTTGTTCTTGTGGGGTTTTATCTTGTTCCTAAATCTGAAACTTATTTATCTGCCATCTCATTTTGTCTAACTTTCTGTGTTTGTGGTTTCCTTTCTGCTGGCTGAAGGGTCATTGTTCCTCCCACTTCTGGTGTTTGCCCTCTGGTGGGTAGGTTTGCTTCTGAGGCTTTGGCAGTCTTCCTGGTGAGAGAGACTAGTGCATGCCCAGTGGTGTGTGGATAAGGGTCTTTTCCCTCTGCTGGGCAGGGCTGTGTCAAGGGGGCTTATTTATAGATGACTGTGAGCTCAGTATGGTGTCAGGAGCCCTGTCTGTTGATGGGTGTGTCTGTATTCCTCTTTCTTGCTGTTTGGCCTAGGGTGTTCCAGCACTGTAGCCTGGAGGTTGTTTTATAGGGCCGGTCTTGATGTCCAAATTGCCACCTCCTGGGTAGTTCATGCTGTTCACTATTCTTTGGGGCCTCTGTAACCAGTGTCCTTGCCCCCACAGTGAGCCACAGCTGGCCCCTGCTTCCCAAGGAGCTCCTCTAAGACATGCAGGTAAGTCCAGTCTCAGTTTCTATGGAGTTACTGGTTTTTGCTGGGTCCCAGTGTACGTGAAAACTTGTGTGCACCTTCCAAGAGTGGAGTCTCTGTTTTCCCCAGTCTTGTGGAGCTCTTGCACTCAAGCCTCACTGACCTTCACAGCCAAATGCTTTGGGTATTCCTTCTCCTGCTGCTAGACCTTCAGGCTGGGGAGTCTGATGTGTGGCTCAGGACCCTCAGTCTTGTGGGAGAAACTTTGTGGTATGTTTGTTTTCCCCTTTGGGGGTCACCCACCCAGTAGGTATAGAATTTGATTGTTGTAAAGCTCCCCTCCTGCCATCTTGTTGCGTGTTCTTCTTTTTCTTTGAATATCAAATGTCTTTTTGATAGGTTCCAGTCATTTTTATTGGTGGTTGTTCAGCAGTTAGTTGTGATTTTGGTGTTTTCGTGAGAGGAGATGAGCTCAGGTCCTTCTATTGCACACTCTTTTCTGGAACCAAAGGGCTGTTTTTATTTTGGATGCTTGCTGCCTCTTTCCTCAGTGTGTGCTGGCCATTATTCCCTTGATATGAGGTGTGGATGCATATTAGCAACCCTGCATTTTTACTCTCCCCACCCCTACCATATTCACTGATTTTGACATCATATTTTACATCTTTTTGTTTACTCCTTAACCACTTATTGTGGCTGTAGATGATTTTACTAATTTTGTCTTTTAAACTTTTTCTAGCTCTCCAAGTGGTTTATCTATTATCTTTACTGTATGTTTGCCTTTACCAATGAGATTTTTCCTTTCTTCACTTTCATATTTCTAGTTGTGGCCTTTTCTATTTCCCCTAGAAAAATCCCTTTAACATTCCCTGTAAATCTTTTCTTCATGGTGTTGAACTCTTAGCTTTTTCTTGTCTATAACACATTTGCCCTTTTCTTTAAATCTAAGTTATAGCCTTTCCAGGTAAAATATTCTTGTACTTTTTTTTTTCTTTTCATCTCTTTAAATATATCATACTACTTCCCTTTTGGACTGCAGAGTTTTGATGAAAGTTCAGCTGAGAGGCATATGGGAGATCCCTTGTATATACCTTGTTACTTTCCCCTAGCTGCCTTTAGTATTCTCTCTTCATCTTTAATTTTTAACATTTTAATTACAGTGTGTCTTGGTGTGGTCCAATTTGGGTTGATTGTGTGTGGGCCTCAGAGTACTTCCTGTACTTGGATATCTGGTTTCCTCTCCCAGATTAGGAAAGATTTTAGCTATTATGTCTTCAAATATATTCTCTGCCTCTTTCTCTCTTCCTTCTCCTCTGGGAGCCCTATAATTCAACTGTTAGTACATTTGATGTTTTCTCAGAGATCACTTTAACTGTCCTCATTTCTTTTCATTATTTTTTTCCTTTGTATCTTCTATTGAACTTTTGATTCCTTTTAGGGTATTTTTAATTTCAGTTATTGTGTTCTTCATCTCTGTTTTGTTTTTCTTTGTATTTTCCAATTCTTTGTTAGAAACTTGTATTTTCCTACTGCTTTCATCCATTCTTCTCCCGTGTTCTTTGAGCACCTTTATGGCCATTACCCAGAACACTTTATTGAAAGATTACTTATCTCCAGTAGTCTTAATTCTTCTTCTGTAGTTTTATCTTTTCCCTTCATTAAGGACATGTTCTTCTGTCATCTCATTTTGCTTAATTCACCTTTTTTATTTCTAGGTATTTGGTAGTTTGGTTATGTTTACCAATCTTGGGAGAGTGGCCTTATACAGACAGTGTCCTATGGAGCCCAGCAATCACTTCCCTCTAGTTACCAGGGCTATATGCTCTGGAGTTGTTCGTCTGTTGTGTTGGACTAACCATTGTGGTTGGGCTTGTAGTCATAGCTGTCCCCTGATCTGGAGAGTTGCCAGGTCCTGTCTATGTGAATGCTGCTGGCTACTGGTCCTGGCACAGCTGCCTGAATGGTCAGAGGAGTCTCAGACTTGGTACCAGCCTGCTGGTTGGCTGAGCCAGGTCCCTGCGGGACTGGCTGTTGGGCTGGATGTCAATGTTAGTCTAATTCTGGGTTTGAATATGGCTTAGGGGGATCCCTCGGGCTTTTGTCACCTTGATAGAGGTTGGAACATGTCTCTGACATAGCTTATTGTGATGTCTAGCATGTCCCATGGCTGGTGTTGACATGCTGGTAGGCAGGTCCTGGACCCAGCTTAACTCAGAGAGGTGCCAGCCTGCTGGTGGGTAGGTCCAGACTTGACACAACTAGTTGTGGGGTTTCATTGTACTAGGGGCTGACATTGGCTCACTGGTGGGCAGGTCTGGGGTCCAGAGCTCTTGAAGCTGCTATTTTCTCTTAAAGAGTAAAGAAAATCATAAAAAAATGTTATCTCATAAGCAAAAATGTGAAAATTGTAAACAGTACAATACTACCTATATTTTAAAAAATGATATATAAGGCTTAAAGGAGTGGACAATTTGTTCTCATTTTTCTTTTTCTTTATTAAATTACATATACAAAGAAACTTGATCTCATTGCATTCTGAATTATAACAAAATTCTTTGTGAACAATTACTTCTGTGAGGTGTAAATACATTTTACTTAGATTATTTATATAATGTGAATCCTAAAAACACTTTATATTAACTTGTTAAAATTCCTTTAAGATTTTTTGTATTAACATTAAAAACCTAATTGAGGTGATTCTTTAACACTTTTCAAAATGTTCATGGCCAATGAAAGTTAAAATGGATAAGCAAATGACCATATGTCATAATTTATTTAATGAATATTTTAAAATATTAAGCTCTTTCCAATTATATATATATATATAATTTTGTTATGGTTGAAATGTTTATTATAATATTCATTTTTAATTTTTGTAATCTGCTTTTTATTATTTTATCATTGTCTCACCTTGCAATACTTTAAGTTTTTAAATTTTTAATCTAAAATTCTAATGCCTTTTACTTATTTGCCTTATTTTATTGTAATTTCTGGGACTTCCAGTAAAATATTGACAAAAAGGAATGAGATCAGTCACCCTTTGTTCAGATCTTAGAGAGACAGCTTCAAATGTCAATACTAAATACAATATCAGCCATAGATTTTTCATCAGTAAACTTTTAATGTGATTTTTTTTCACATTGAGATGTTTTCCATCTCATGGGATGCAAGAAAGTTTATGGGTATTTAATTATGTAATTTTAGTTACATAAATTATTCTGTAGCTATAATCCAGTAAATAATTTTCTGATTTTTATAAAATATTCTAAAAGTTTGGAAATTGTATTCATATTTCTGGCAAATGATTCTCCTTAACTAATAAATATGTTAAGCCAAAAAAATTAACATGTATTTGAGGTAATTAGTACAAGTACTATAATAACTATATGTCTGCATAAAGATTTTACAATTATGTGTATTGCTTGATCAGTTGTTTGGAACTACTGCCAGTAACAGGCATCATATATCACTTTAAGATATTTTGTCTTTAATAGCATAAGAGTTTAATTTTCCAATAGAATAATCAAAATTTTAAATCTACTATTGTGATTTTATTTCTCACCCTATGTACTTCTCCCTGCTATTATCCTCATTAACTTTCAAGTTTGACAAGCAAACTTTATAAAGCTTTAACAATTTTAAAGTGGTTTATAGAAATTTACATATATAAATTTTGTTAACAATAATGAGTTAATAAAGATATATCTCTAAATGTAAAATTTTGATGAATACTATTTTGGTCTTCTTTGTATCTTCATAAAGTTTTCAGTGGTACACTTCACTGACAAAAAAATTATTTCAAGTAAGAGAAGAAAATTTTCATTACACTTTTCATTTTTAAGGATAAGTAATTAAAATGTAAAGTTTTACCTTTTTTTGTATCAACACTTATCATCTAAAGCAGTTTTTAAAACTTCATCCAGGACATTTTGTTCTACAAACTTAAATATTCAAATACATATATTTGGAGGTTTAACCTCCAACTGTTTTTTATGAAAGTTAATAAGGTCACCATGAATATTAAAGAGTGACTGTGCTATACAAAATAAATTCTTATGTATTAGATAGGTTAATAGGAATGTTAACATAGTTTGAGATAGATACTGTATTTTTAACAATAAAAAAATGCACAATAAATTTGTATGTACTCTATATAATACCGGCATATTTAATATCTACTGTTACTTTATAGTTTCTGGTTTTGCTTTTGAACATAAGGCCATGCATTATTTCTATTCTTCAAAATTTATTCTGATTTAGGAATATTATGACCTTGACCAGGTAATCCAAATTCTAGTGATCATTAGATTAGCATAGAGAGCTCAGATGCACCTCCAGGAATACTGACTCAACAGTTTGGGGGTGAATCTCATGAATTTGCACTCCAACAATTTCCCAGGTGATGTTAATGACTGCTGTTCCTCAGAGCTTTGAGTAGCATTGGGCTAATAGTGTGTGGTTCTTTATCAATATACATCACATTTGTTCATGTTCTTCTCAATGATTGTAAAAAGTGTTGTATCAATATTACTAAAAATAAATACTAATATGTTCTCTACAAAAAACTTGGTCTGAAGTGAAATTTTTAAAGGAATACATGCATAGATACTAGTTGGTAACTTGCTTGAAAACAAGAAGATTTGATTCTTTAGTTGTCTTATTTCAAGCTACCATTAATTCATATCCACTTTACTGTAAAGAAATGCCTAACTGGCCTCCTTGCTTATAATTTATCTGCCTGTTGTATCTTCCTGTTTTTGCCTGATTTTTCTAAGCACAAATCTAACCAAAGTTAAAAAAAAAGATCCTTCAGGATAAAGTTCAAATTTGGCTTAAAATAACCCTTCTAATCATCTTTCATCAAGTACTGAGACCCTTCTCTGGTCTCAACTTTAGAGACCAGTTCTATCTTTCTGTACCAGCCAGGATTTTGCATAAACCTTTCCTCAGCCTGGAATTAATTCCTATTTTCTAACACTTGTCCCTCATAAACTTGTCTTGAGAATGCCTACTCATCTTCTAGATATCTCTCTCTGGAAAGCAAACAAATCTCTATTTGGAATGCAAACAAATTTCTTGGGAGATGGGGGATGGTTATTATCCTGGAATGTCTCTGGGGAGGGAGATGTTGTCTACCTATCATTCTTAAATTGTTTCTAAATGCCTTTGATCAGAATATCCAAATTCTGCAGTAACATGAGAGATTTAGGGGAAATTGTCACCTAATATCTTCCTCCTCTATATACTGATACATTCTTATAGAAGGCATAACTCTACTATATTATCTTGGCCCCCATTATATGTAGTATCTGGGACTGGTTTAAATGAAGATAAGAGTAGTTCTGATCATCTAATTTTGATTTTATTTTCAATATGTTATAGAATATGGCATGTAGCAAATATACCTATGATTTTTTTTCATCATAAATGGTGATTAAGACTTTTAGTAAATAATCCATAATACCTTTGTAGACTACATCTCTGGAATTTTCTTCTCAGGTACAGTGGGTTATGTTATACATTCTTCCTTCAACATCATGTACTGTCTGTGAAGTGCTTACCCTGACTCTAGAGTGGAAGAATCAAAGGTTTTCCAAACATTGATATCATATACTGAGACAGGTGTGTATATGCCTCGAGAACTATGTCTTAGCAGAATAAATATACAATCAAGGGAAGCACCTTCAAAGTAGTTACAAAATTTAATCAGAATTAATCCTATAGATCAGAAGATGAGGAGCAAATTGCAATTGGGATTAATAATAGTTAATAAAGAAATGCAAGTGGCACTAGAAAATATACAGGAGACTAAGATTAAAAGTTACAAGGTCAGTACTTAGCTATAGTGGAATCTCTTTTGAAAGTCTGTCCTGCTTCCATAAATGTACTCTATATTGGATTTGGAAATGTAATGCTCAAAGCCTTGTATCTGACTTGCTATTTCTCAAATATCCAGATCTGATAAAACGCTTTGATGATCAATGTACTGCTGGTTTTGCTTTGTGTTAAAATAAGATTGTTAGTTCTCTTATTTTTTTTTTCTTTCTTTCTTTCTTTTTTTTTTTTTTTTTTTTTTTTTTTTTTTTTTTTTTTTTTTTTTTTTTTTTTTTTTTTTTTTTGTTTTTCGCTCTTTTTTTTCCTTATTTTTTTTTTTTTTTTTTTTTTTTTTTTTTTTTTTGCAGCTTTATATGTTAGGTGCTGCTGCACTTGAAAATAAACCTATAAACTCTCTCATTTGATTTTCAGGAATATGGACATACTATACCTAAAGTTTCACAATAGTGACTTGTCCACCTTCAGCAAGTCGTATACATTAAAAGGAATGTGGAATCTATTAGGGACACTCTAGAGGGAGATTACAATAAATTTTAGATGATATAGCTGACCAGGTTTCACTTTTCTCAAGATGCCATTCCATTTTCAACTGATACCATCTTCTCTATTAAGAAAATGATGCCTCATATATTCTCTTCCCAGATACAAATAAGACTGAATAAGTAGTTTTGTTTGTTTCTGAAAGTGTCATCGCTTTCATATTTATTTTGCTCAGTTCTATGGCAGGAATTGAATTTCTCCATGGAAAAAAATTTACACAAGTTTCAGCACACTAAAGGGAGATAGTGGCATCATGATGTTAATCAAATGCCAAAATTCTACTAAAAGAAAATTTATGGCAGCACAGCTATTTGAAGTATCTCCTCCAGAACAATGTTTGCTTTTTTTTCCCATGATAAACAAACTGTTAGAGGGAGACGTGTTTTCATTTCTTACTTGCCTTTTGAAGAACGAGCATTTCTTATTTCAAATTATATCTGTATAATAAAGGCATAGTTGTACAATTAGGTACTTCTTTGTTAAAGTAGGTCCAAATTAATTAAAAAAAAACAGTACTGCCATATGAATTAAAATGGAGAACAGAGCTATAAAAATAAGATATGGGGTATTTATTTGATACTTCTGGGTTATTTATTTTAATTTTTTAATTCAATTTTTATTATTATAATTTTATAAACTTGCACAACATTGTAAGTCAACTATATTTAATCAGAATTAATATTATATATATTCTTTTTTTGAAATTGTATTTTATTGAGGTATAGTTGATTTACAATGTTTCAGATGTACAGCATAGTACAGGTGTACAGAGTATGCTTTTCAGATTCTTTTCCATTATAGGTTATTACAAGATGTTGAGTATAGTTCCCTGTGCTATACAGTGGGTGCTTGTTGTTTATTTTATATATAGTAGGGTGTATCTATAAATCACAAATTCCTCATTTATCTCTCCTGTCTTCTTCCCCCTTCTGTAACCATAAGTTTGTGTTCTAGGTTTGTAAATCTGTTTCTGTTCTCTAAATAAGTTAACTTGTATCTTTTACTTAGATTCCTCACATAAGTGATATCATATATTCTTTCTTACATTTTCTTCCATTATAGGTTATTACAAGACAGTAGTGTGTATATTTTAATGCCAAACTCCTAATTTACCCCCCTCTCTCCCTCCCCTTTGGTAACCATAAGCTTGTTTCTATGTCTGCAAGTCTACTTCTGTTTTGTAAATAAGTTCATTTGTATCCTTTTTTAAGATTCCACACATACGTGATATCATATGATATTTCTCTTTCTCTGTTTGGCTTACTTCACTTAGTAAGATAATCTCCAGGTCTGGCCATGTTGCTGCAAATGGCATTATTATATATATATGAATCCCCATATATATAGGAATATTATATATATATATATATATATATAATATTCCTATATATATGGGGATTCATATATATATAATAATGCCATTTGCAGCAACATGGCCAGACCTGGAGATACATAAGGTTATCAGTTGATCTTTAAGTACAAACTCTGTAGGCCAGAAGGGAGTGGCAGAATATATTTAAAGTGATGAAAGGGAAAAACCTATAACGAAGATTACCTTATCCAGCAAAGATCTCATTCAGATTTGATGGAGAAATGAAAAGATTTACATACAAGAAAAAAATAAGAGAATTCAGCATCACCAAAACAGCTTTACAACAAATGTTAAAAGAACTTCTCTAAGCAGGAAACATAAGAGATGAAACGGACCAACACAAACAAACACAAAACAATTAATAAAATGATAATAGGAATATATGTATCAATAATTGCCCTAAAAGTGAATGGATTAAATGCTCCAATCAAAAGACACAGACTGGCTGAATGGCTACAAAAACAAGGCCCATATATATGTTATCTACAAAAGAACACTTCAGACCTAGGGACGCATACGGACTGAAAGTGAGTGGATGGAAAAAGATGTTCCATGCAAATGGAAATCAAAAGAAAGCCAGAGTAACAATACTCATATCAGATAAACTAGACTTTAAAAAAAGGACTGTTACAAGAGAAAAGTAAGGACACTACATAATGATCAAGGGATCAAACCAAGAAAACACCATAACAATTATAAATATTTATGCACCTGACATAGGAGCACCTCAATGCACAAGATAAATGCTAACAGCCATAAAAGGTGAGATTGATAGTAATACGATAATAGTGGGGGACTTTAACACCCCAGTTGCACCAATGGACAGATCATCCAGACAGAAAATAAATAAGAAAACACAATGTTTACATGACACAAAAGACTAGATAGACTTAATTGATGTATTATAGGACGTTCCACCCAAAAGCAGAAGAATACACTTTTTTCTCAAGTGCACATGGAACATTCTCCAAGATAGATCACATCTTGTGTCACCAATCAAGCCTTGGTAAATTTAAGAAATTTGAAATCATATCAAGCACCTTTTCTGACCACACATTATGAGATGAGAAATAAATCACAGGAAAAAAAAAAAACTGTAAAAAACACATATACATGGAGGTTAACCAATGTGCTATTAAATAACCAAGAGATCACTGGAGAAGTCAAAGAGGAAATCAAAAAATATCTAGAGACGAACGACAGTGAAAACACAGTGACCCAAAAGGTATGGGATGCAGCAAAAGCAGTTCTAGGAGGGAATTTTATAGCAATATAATCCTACTTCAAGAAGCAAGACAAATCTCTAATAAACAGTCTAACCTTACACATAAAGGAGCTAGAGAAAGAAGAACAAAAATCCCAAAGTTAGTAGAAGGAAATAAATCATAATGATCAGAACAGATATAAGTGAAATAGAAGAGAATAAAACAATAACAAAGATCAATAAAACTCAAATCTGTTTCTTTGAGAAGGTAAAGAAAATTGATAAACCTTTAACTAGACTCTTCAAGAAAAACAGGAAGAGGACTCACATCAATAAAATTAGAATTGAAAAAGGGGAAATTACAATGGACACCACAGAAATACAAAGGATCATAAGAGACAACTACAAGCAACTATATGCCAATAAAATGACAACCTGGAAGTAATGGACAAATTACTAGAAGCGTATTACCTTCCAAGACAGAACCAGGAAGAAATAGAAAATATAAACAGACCAATCAAAAGTAATGAAATTGAAACTTTTATTAAAAATCTTCCAACAAACAAAAGTCCAGGACAACATGTGAATTCTATCAAACATTTAAAGAAGAGCTAACATCCATCCTTCTCAAACTCTTCCCAAGAATTGCAGAGGGAGGAGCACTCCCAAACTCATTCTATGAGGCCACCATCTCCATGATACTAAAACCAGACAAAGATATCATCAAAAAAGAAAATTACAGACCTATATAATTGATGAACATAGATGCAAAAATCCTCAACAAAATACTAGCAAACCTAGAATCCAACACCACATTAAAAGGATCATGATCATGTGGGATTTATCCCAGGAATGCAAAGATTCTTCAATATATGCAAATCAATGTGATACACCATATTAACAAATTAAGGAATAAAAAACATATGATTATCTCAATAGATGCAAAAAATCTTTTGACAAAATTCAACACGAATTTATGATGAAAAGTCTCCAGAAAATGCACATAGAGCGAGCCTACCTCAACATAATAAAGGCCATATATGACAAACACACAGCAAACATCATATTAAATGGTAAAAAACTGAAAGTATTTCCCCTAAGTTCAGGAACAAGACAAGGATGTCCACTCTTGCCCCTCTTATTCAACATAGTTTTGGAAGGCCTAGCCACAGCAACCAGAGAAGAAAAACAAATAAAATGAATACAATTGGAAAGGAAGAAGTAAACTTATCACTGTTTGCAGATGACATGAAAATTTACATAGAAAATCCTAAAGTTGCCACCAGAAACCTACTAGAGCTAATCAATTAATTTGGTTAAGTTGCAGCATACAAAATTAATGCACAGAAATCCCTTACACTCCCATGTACTAACAATGAGAGATCAGAAAGAGATATTGAGGAAACAATCACATTTACCAATGCAACAAAAAAAAAAAAGAGAAAATACCTACAAATAATCCTACCTAAGGAGGTAAAACACCTGTATGCACAAAACTATAAAACACTGATGAAAGTAATCAAAAATGACATAAACAGATGGAGAGATACATGGTGTTCTAGGATTGGAAGAATCAGTATTGTGAAAATAACTGTACTCCCCAAAGCAATCTACAGATTCAATGAAATCCCTATCAAATTACCAATGGCATTTTTCACAGAATTAGAACAAAACATTTTACAATTTGTATGGAAACACAAAAGACCTGAACAGCCTAAGCAATCTTGAAATAGAAAAACAGAGCTGGAGGAATCAGGTTACCTGACTTGAGACTATACTACAAAGCTACAGTCATCAAGACAGTATGATACTGACACAAAAACAGAAATATAAATCAATGGAAAAGGATAGAAAGCCTAGAGATAAACCCACACACCTATGGTCAACTAATCTATGACAAAGGAGGCAAGAATATACAATGGAGAAAAGACAGTCTCTTCAATAAGTGGAGCTGGGAAAACTGGCCAGCTACATGTAAAAGAATGAAATGAGAACACTCCCTAACACCATACACAAAAATAAACTCAAAATGGATTAAAGACCTAAATTTCAGACCAGACACTATCAAACTCTTAGTGGAAAATATAGGAAGATCATTCTTTGACATAAATCACAGCAAGATCTTTTTTGACACACCTTCTAGAGTAATGGAAAGAAAAACAAAAATAATCAAATGAGATCTAATGAAACTTCAAAGCTTCTGCACTGCAAAGGAAACCATAAACAAGATGTAAAGTCAACCCTCAGAATGGGAGAAAATAACTGCAAATAAATCAGTGGACAAAGGGTTAACCTCCAAAATATGCAAACATCTCATGAAGCTCAATGTCAAAAAAATAACAACTCAATCAAAAAATGGGCAGAAGACCTAAATAGACATTTCTCCAAAGAAGACATACAGATGGCAAAGAGGCACATGAAAAGATGCTCAACATCACTAATTATTAGAGAAATGAAACTCAAAATTACAATGAGGTATCACCTCACACTGGTCAGAAAGGCCATCATCAAAAAGTCTACAAATAATAAATGTTGGAGAGGTTTGTGGAGAAAAGGGAACCCTCTTATACTGTTGGTGGTAATGTAAATTGATACAGCCACTGTGGAGAACAGTTTGTAGGTTCCTTAAAAAACAAACAAAAAAATAGAACTACCATATGACCCAGCAATCCCACTACCGGGCATATATCCAGAGAAAACCATAATTCAAAAAGACACATGGACCCCAATGTTCATTACAGCACTATTTACAGTAGCCAAGTCATTGAAGCAACGTAAATGCCCATTGACAGATTAATGGATAAAGAAGATGTGATACATGTATACAATGGCATATTACTCAGCCATAAAAAGAATGAAATTGGGTCATTTGTAGAGACGTGGATGGACCTAGAGACTGTCATACAGAGTGAAGTAAGTTAGAAAGAAAAAAACAAATATCATATATTAACGCATATATGTGGAATCTAGAAAAATGGTACAGATTTTTCTGTTTCAAGGAACAGAACAATCTTCCTGTTTCAAGGAAGAAATAGAGTCACAGACATAGAGAACAAACCTATGGACATAATGAACTGGGAGATTGAACTGACATATATAAATAATATGTATAAAATAGATAACGAATGACAACCTGTTGTATAGCAGAGAGAACTCCACTTCGTTATACATTAGAAACTAACACAACATCGTAAAACAACTATACTCCAATAAAAGATATTGAAATAAAAAAATATGACTGAAATCATTATACATACATTTTTCCAAGCTCATAGAATATTCAGCACCAAGATCGAGACCTAAGTTTAATTATGAACGTTGGGTGATTATGATGTGTCAACATTGGTCCATGTTTAGTTAAAAAAAAAAGCACATTTTCAGTGAATGATGTTATTAATGGTTGAGGCTATACATGGGTAGTGGCAGAGGTATATGGGAAATTTTTGTAACTTTCCCTTAATTTGCTTTAAAACCAAAACTGCCCTAAAAATAGTCTTCCATAAATGACTGGCAATCTTATAGGCTAAAATCTATTTCAGTGGTTCTATAAAATATTTCCTGATACATAAACTTTTCAATACTACTGTTTCCATAAATGCTAAGAAAATTTTAGTTAAAATGTTTATCCACATGGATCTCTTTATATCTTTTGATCCTGAAGCAAATCATGACAGAAAAAGAGACAAAGATGTCTAAGAATGAGGAAATATAATTAAAAACTGTGCTGAGGAAATATAATTAAAAACAATATCTTCTTCCAACCAAGAAAACCTCTCTGTAAAGGTAGTAAACAAAGAAAATTGCATTGAAAAAAGCATTAAACCACCATGTGATGCATATCACAGGCAAGTCACTAAGAGATTGCAAAATTAGAAAGAAATCTCACCTTTTATAGAGCCAAGAAGACATGTTCTCAAGATAAAAAATAACTAGTCTTCAACTAAGAGGGCTTGACAACATCAGTCTTCACACATAGATTCATCCTAGATTCACGTGGTAGAAGGGATTACCCTCTGTGTTAGCTAATTGGCTTGCCCAGTGGAATAATAAATTTTGTATAACTTTAGGGTGGGAGATAGAGAAACTGGGAGGTAGGGGTTCTATCTTCCTTGATGTTTACATTTCAGTGAGATGGTTCCTGACCTTGAAAAAGCCATCACTGGGTCATAAAGATGGCAAACGTCTATCTGGTTTTCAAAAAGATTTACATATATTTTAAAGAGAGAAGAAAGTACTTGCAATTGTAAATTTTCTAACCACTTTCCTTATTTTCAACAGGGAAAATTAATCCTCCTATTTTTAATTTTTATTTGTTCCTACATCAGAAATATAACATTGAATGAGATTACCTAAATGTGAGGGTTTTCCTCTGCTCTGGTTGCAATTCCGTTCAAAAACAAGAATAAATCTCACTAAATTACTGAAAAAAAGAATTATGTATTCTTTATTTCTACATAAATGAATACTTATAATAAGTATGTTTTGAACATTCCTCAGATTGTATCTTATATGTTTACTTACATTTCCCACACATTTCTTTTAGAACATAGAAACTATATTCTAAGATAAAAATAATTTTTCCTACTAAAATAAATGCATAGGGATTGTGACATACAAGCTTAAAAGACAGATGGAACAAAAACAAAGGAAACAAGTTACTGAACTGACAATATCTCTACCAAAGATTATTTTCAGAGAAATTAACAATTGTCCTGGTTAAATGATGATGTTTTTAGATATTCTGAAATTATCCTCTACAATAGTATAAGTGGGGGGTTAGGTGAAAATGGTTTTCAAAGTAAAAAATTTTTATTGAAAAAAAATTTTTTTTTTTGCGGTACATGGGCCTCTCATCATTGTGGCCTCTCTCACCGCGGAGCACAGACTCCAGATGCGCAGGCCCAGCGGCCATGGCCCACGGGCCCAGCCACTCCACGGCATGTGGGATCCTCCCGGACCGGGGCACGAACCCGCATCCCCCGCATCGGCAGGGGGGCGCCCCACCCCCCCGCCCCACTGCGCCACCAGGGAAGCCCGAAAAAAAAAATTTATTGAAAAATATTTTATAAAGCAAATCATAAGAAATGACTCTAAGAGCTTTAATCATTCTGTGGTATGTCTGTCAACTGTATCTGTGTCCACAGAAGTGTTTTGCTCTGTCAAAGCAAATTTCTAGTCAGGGATTTTCATCATGGTCAATATCTTTTCTCTTCATCCTTTAAGTATGAGATATGTTCAAATAAAAAAACATCTAACACGTTCTTTCTCCTCTATTTCAGTTCCCAGAGCTGCTCAGTATTTGTAATTTGTTATTCATCTAAGAAATATTAAATAATTAATAGAAAAATTCTAATATGTATGACCCATCACATTAATACAGTTTTTACAGTCTGAGGTACTTGGAACATATGCAGTTCTCTCTACTCTTTTTTAATTTTTTTTAAACTTAATGCTGTAGAATGCATGAGTAACTTGAGAATGAAGTGCTGCATGTTCACCTCATGAGAAGCAATAAAAGAAAGTCAAGGGAAAGATTAACAAAGAATATGTTGTACTTTTACAGTTACAGAATGATTCTCTCTGACAAAAGACATTCACAGAGATTTTGACTACTTGAATGATTTGTGTGAATGAACTCATAATCATCTTTAGGCCTCGAAGTAGAGTTGTAATGAGCCCTTAAAGGTAGCTGAGCAGTCCATTCTGACTACCAAGCAAGGAAGAAGTTCTGTGTTTGAATGAACAGTAACTATGATAGTTACTAACATTTAAAAAATATAATAGAGGAAAAATAAATTTTAAAAGTTATTAAATGATTTAAATAGTACCAACTTTAAAAATCTACTATAATAAAAATTAAATTCTTTTAAAATGATTTCAGTTAATTATCACCATTAGAGCCCACAGTGACTCATTAAACTCTTATTATTCTCCCCTCTCTTTTCTTCCTTTTAGAGGATGAATCACCTTTTAGGACAAAATCTATTTTTCTATAAGTGTATTAGAGGGATGCAAGGGGACATTTCTCTTCTCTAGTTTACTTCCAAACTTGTGGTTTTAGTTGCCTGTGACTTGGTTTGTAGTGGTTTTCACATTACTAATGGTTATAATGGTACTGTAATCCAAGTCCCAGATTCTCTACACACTGAAGCCCATATAAGTTTACCTCAAGGTGTACTTCAGAAATAATAACTCACATTTTTTCTGGGCTCTTAACCTGATTTTCTACTTTTCTATGTTTGTTACTTTCAATATCAATGGTTTTCCTAATCCACACCTTTATCAATATTCATTTGAATGATAACAATCCCCTTAACTGTTTACATATCATGTGAGTAGTGTTAAATTTATTTAACGAGGTCATTAGAATAAGGTGGCTCTAATGCAGTGGCAGTCTACATAAGCAAACCAAAGTCTAAGCCAGTAAATGCCTCAAGGTTACCAAATCAAAACCTAAGGACAACCAATCACAAACAGCCAATTAGATTTTAAGCTATAGCCACTCAGTAATTTCCTTGCTTTTCTTCTGCCTATTCTCTATAGAAGTCTCTTCCTGAGTTACTGTTTGGGGAGTGTTTCTAACCACTTCTTGTTTTGTGCTGCCCTATTCAAATAAAATTTTGCTCAAATAAACTCTTAAATTTTTTAATGTGCCTCAGTTTATTTTTAACAGTACATATGAAGACTGACAAATAGAGCTGTTCAATATAACATGTGGTAGGTTCTAATGTTAATAAAAATCATTTGAAAAAATATAGAAAGAAATTAGAGAGAGAGGGAGATTGATTTTTATTTTAATAGATGTTATATAATTTATTTTAGGTAGTATTATCTTTTAAGCAGAAGGGTTTTTTTTTGTTTTTTTTCCCCAAATTTATAATAGCTTATCTCATACCTCATTTACAATAACAGCTATGCAAACTGAATTGCACTGGTGTCAACTCTGCTCATAAATTGCAATAAGCTTTTTCTCTTTCAAGTTCTTCTCCACTAACTCATGAATGTAACTGTTGTTCTGGATACAATATAAGTTTTTCATTTTTCCTTTATTTTGGTTCTTATTTATGTAGAGTTTGCTTGATCCCAGAATGTGTGATAGTCTTCAGCCATTCTGTATTAAATATGACTTCTTCCCATTCTCCATTTTTTCAGTAATCCTATGTGCAACTTCAGTTCCACACTTTGAAAAGGTAAGAGTTTTTTTCCTGTCTTTTGCTTAATGTTGTCTATCTCTTCTGCTAGAATGAAGAATCTTTGCAGTCAACAGAAATTTCTGTGTTGTTATTGTATTATTATTATCCTACTGCCCATAAGAATGCCTGGAGTACCATAGAAACACAGTAAATATTTGTCAAGTCAATTAACTTGTACCTGCAGTTTCTACAGATATTTTGGTATGAGGGGAAGGAGAGATTTTATTTTATACATATTTATTATAACTTAATGCTTATATTATCGGAGGAATTTGGGTTTTTTTCAAGAAAATAATCTAAAGAACATTCGTAACAGTGTTGTACCAGATAAGCATGCCTACTTTTGACCAACTTGTCCATTGATGTGAGAACACCTCAAGTGCCTTGCCATGTCATTCCTCAAAGAGAATTTCCACTTTATGAAGTTCTTTAAACATTATGCAAATTGAGAACATGACTTGTTATCCCTTGTAATGTATATCTATTCTATTTTACTCTCCATCAGATGTTTATTCACTTCCTTGGTCTGGTTAGAACCCTATAGTATCTCCTTAGAGAGACATTTCTTCCCCCTTTCTGAATTCATGTAATTTATGCCGGTAGGAATCTACCAGCAGGACACAGGAGCAAACAGAAATCTTAGTCAAGGTATCCTATTGCTCCTGCCGCATTGAATGATTCAGAGATTGCTTTTGACTCAAGCCTGTCTAGGGAGACCCAAACCAATGACTCTTATTAGAATAACACATTAGGAAACTAGCTTATCTTAAGACACAGAGACACAAGGGGGCTTTACATATTTGAGAGGATGTAAGCTTCAAAATGAATTTTTCCAATAAAAAGAAAGAGACTAACAATAAGATCCACACAGACTAAGACAAAACCAAGGCAAAGTATGCCCTGATGATAAAATTTGAGTGCATTGACCAGCTCACCTCAAGTCAGAGTTGTCCTTCTATTACATAAGCCAGTTTGAGATGAGTTTTTGTCACTTCCAACTGAAAGTGCAAGTACGTAATATACTATTCTAAATCTGCTTAAATCCTTGGTATAAATACACTGAATTATGACTCAGGGATTAAATGCTTTATACTCCATCTCTATGATTATTTCAATTTTTTTTATAAAAGGTATTCAAAACAATTCCAAATATTGCTTCATCTGTTTTTTTTTCTCCCTGTTTTTTTAATATTGGTTGAAGGGCAGCATGATATGACATTATATTTTTGTGTAGCTGTGTTAGGAGTTTCACAGTGATATCAATTGAAAATTATATTAGGTATATTGAGATTTTTTATTTAATATATCCATAAAATTGTGATAAGTTGAGATTCATGTCATATACAAATGGCCTATACAGGAAATATTTAATCCAACACATTAACATCAATACAAAAAAACCTCTTTTTTTTTACTTTTACTTTTTTTATAGAGAAGTTTCTTAATAGTTATCTATTTTATGCATATTAGTGTATATATATCAACCTCAATCTCTCAATTCATCCCACCTCCCACTCCCCTGCTTTCCTCCCTTGGTGTCCATATGTTTGTTCTCTACATCTGTGTCTCTATTTCGGCCTTGCAAACTGGCTCATCTGTACCATTTTTCTAGATTCCACATATATGTGTTAATATATGATATTTGTTTATCTCTTTCTGACTTACTTCACTCTGTATGACAGTCTCTAGATACATCCACATCTCTACAAATGACCCAATTTTGTTCCTTTTTATGGCTGAGTAATATTTCATTCTATATATGTACCTCATCTTCTTCATCCATTTGTCTGTCAATAGGCATTTAGGTTGCTTCCATGACCTGGCTATTGTAAATAGTGCTGCAATGAACATTGGAGTGCATGTGTCTTTTTGAATTATGGTTTTCTCTGGATAGATGTCCCCTAGTGGGATTGCTGGGTCATATGGTAATTCTATTTTTGTTTTTTAAGGAACCTCTATACTGTTCTCCATAGTGGCTGTATCAATTTACATTCCCACCAACAATGCAAGTGGGTTGCCTTTTCTCCACACCCTTTCCAGCATTTGTTGTTTGTAGATTTTTTGATGATGCCCATTCTTACTGGTGTAAGGTGACACCTCACTGTAGTTTTGATTTGCGTTTCTCTAACAATTAGTGATGTTGAGCATCTTTTCATGTGTTTGTTGGCCATCCGTATGTCTTCTTTGGAGAAATGTCTATTTAGGTCTTCTGCCCATTTTGGGATTTTTTTTTTTTTTTTAAAAAAAATTTTTTTTTTTGCGGTACATGGGCCTCTCATCATTGTGGCCTCTCTCACCGCGGAGCACAGACTCCAGATGCGCAGGCCCAGCGGCCATGGCCCACGGGCCCAGCCACTCCACGGCATGTGGGATCCTCCCGGACCGGGGCACGAACCCGCATCCCCCGCATCGGCAGGCGGACTCCCAACCACTGCGCCACCAGGGAAGCCCGAAAAAAAAAATTTATTGAAAAATATTTTATAAAGCAAATCATAAGAAATGACTCTAAGAGCTTTAATCATTCTGTGGTATGTCTGTCAACTGTATCTGTGTCCACAGAAGTGTTTTGCTCTGTCAAAGCAAATTTCTAGTCAGGGATTTTCATCATGGTCAATATCTTTTCTCTTCATCCTTTAAGTATGAGATATGTTCAAATAAAAAAACATCTAACACGTTCTTTCTCCTCTATTTCAGTTCCCAGAGCTGCTCAGTATTTGTAATTTGTTATTCATCTAAGAAATATTAAATAATTAATAGAAAAATTCTAATATGTATGACCCATCACATTAATACAGTTTTTACAGTCTGAGGTACTTGGAACATATGCAGTTCTCTCTACTCTTTTTTAATTTTTTTTAAACTTAATGCTGTAGAATGCATGAGTAACTTGAGAATGAAGTGCTGCATGTTCACCTCATGAGAAGCAATAAAAGAAAGTCAAGGGAAAGATTAACAAAGAATATGTTGTACTTTTACAGTTACAGAATGATTCTCTCTGACAAAAGACATTCACAGAGATTTTGACTACTTGAATGATTTGTGTGAATGAACTCATAATCATCTTTAGGCCTCGAAGTAGAGTTGTAATGAGCCCTTAAAGGTAGCTGAGCAGTCCATTCTGACTACCAAGCAAGGAAGAAGTTCTGTGTTTGAATGAACAGTAACTATGATAGTTACTAACATTTAAAAAATATAATAGAGGAAAAATAAATTTTAAAAGTTATTAAATGATTTAAATAGTACCAACTTTAAAAATCTACTATAATAAAAATTAAATTCTTTTAAAATGATTTCAGTTAATTATCACCATTAGAGCCCACAGTGACTCATTAAACTCTTATTATTCTCCCCTCTCTTTTCTTCCTTTTAGAGGATGAATCACCTTTTAGGACAAAATCTATTTTTCTATAAGTGTATTAGAGGGATGCAAGGGGACATTTCTCTTCTCTAGTTTACTTCCAAACTTGTGGTTTTAGTTGCCTGTGACTTGGTTTGTAGTGGTTTTCACATTACTAATGGTTATAATGGTACTGTAATCCAAGTCCCAGATTCTCTACACACTGAAGCCCATATAAGTTTACCTCAAGGTGTACTTCAGAAATAATAACTCACATTTTTTCTGGGCTCTTAACCTGATTTTCTACTTTTCTATGTTTGTTACTTTCAATATCAATGGTTTTCCTAATCCACACCTTTATCAATATTCATTTGAATGATAACAATCCCCTTAACTGTTTACATATCATGTGAGTAGTGTTAAATTTATTTAACGAGGTCATTAGAATAAGGTGGCTCTAATGCAGTGGCAGTCTACATAAGCAAACCAAAGTCTAAGCCAGTAAATGCCTCAAGGTTACCAAATCAAAACCTAAGGACAACCAATCACAAACAGCCAATTAGATTTTAAGCTATAGCCACTCAGTAATTTCCTTGCTTTTCTTCTGCCTATTCTCTATAGAAGTCTCTTCCTGAGTTACTGTTTGGGGAGTGTTTCTAACCACTTCTTGTTTTGTGCTGCCCTATTCAAATAAAATTTTGCTCAAATAAACTCTTAAATTTTTTAATGTGCCTCAGTTTATTTTTAACAGTACATATGAAGACTGACAAATAGAGCTGTTCAATATAACATGTGGTAGGTTCTAATGTTAATAAAAATCATTTGAAAAAATATAGAAAGAAATTAGAGAGAGAGGGAGATTGATTTTTATTTTAATAGATGTTATATAATTTATTTTAGGTAGTATTATCTTTTAAGCAGAAGGGTTTTTTTTTGTTTTTTTTCCCCAAATTTATAATAGCTTATCTCATACCTCATTTACAATAACAGCTATGCAAACTGAATTGCACTGGTGTCAACTCTGCTCATAAATTGCAATAAGCTTTTTCTCTTTCAAGTTCTTCTCCACTAACTCATGAATGTAACTGTTGTTCTGGATACAATATAAGTTTTTCATTTTTCCTTTATTTTGGTTCTTATTTATGTAGAGTTTGCTTGATCCCAGAATGTGTGATAGTCTTCAGCCATTCTGTATTAAATATGACTTCTTCCCATTCTCCATTTTTTCAGTAATCCTATGTGCAACTTCAGTTCCACACTTTGAAAAGGTAAGAGTTTTTTTCCTGTCTTTTGCTTAATGTTGTCTATCTCTTCTGCTAGAATGAAGAATCTTTGCAGTCAACAGAAATTTCTGTGTTGTTATTGTATTATTATTATCCTACTGCCCATAAGAATGCCTGGAGTACCATAGAAACACAGTAAATATTTGTCAAGTCAATTAACTTGTACCTGCAGTTTCTACAGATATTTTGGTATGAGGGGAAGGAGAGATTTTATTTTATACATATTTATTATAACTTAATGCTTATATTATCGGAGGAATTTGGGTTTTTTTCAAGAAAATAATCTAAAGAACATTCGTAACAGTGTTGTACCAGATAAGCATGCCTACTTTTGACCAACTTGTCCATTGATGTGAGAACACCTCAAGTGCCTTGCCATGTCATTCCTCAAAGAGAATTTCCACTTTATGAAGTTCTTTAAACATTATGCAAATTGAGAACATGACTTGTTATCCCTTGTAATGTATATCTATTCTATTTTACTCTCCATCAGATGTTTATTCACTTCCTTGGTCTGGTTAGAACCCTATAGTATCTCCTTAGAGAGACATTTCTTCCCCCTTTCTGAATTCATGTAATTTATGCCGGTAGGAATCTACCAGCAGGACACAGGAGCAAACAGAAATCTTAGTCAAGGTATCCTATTGCTCCTGCCGCATTGAATGATTCAGAGATTGCTTTTGACTCAAGCCTGTCTAGGGAGACCCAAACCAATGACTCTTATTAGAATAACACATTAGGAAACTAGCTTATCTTAAGACACAGAGACACAAGGGGGCTTTACATATTTGAGAGGATGTAAGCTTCAAAATGAATTTTTCCAATAAAAAGAAAGAGACTAACAATAAGATCCACACAGACTAAGACAAAACCAAGGCAAAGTATGCCCTGATGATAAAATTTGAGTGCATTGACCAGCTCACCTCAAGTCAGAGTTGTCCTTCTATTACATAAGCCAGTTTGAGATGAGTTTTTGTCACTTCCAACTGAAAGTGCAAGTACGTAATATACTATTCTAAATCTGCTTAAATCCTTGGTATAAATACACTGAATTATGACTCAGGGATTAAATGCTTTATACTCCATCTCTATGATTATTTCAATTTTTTTTATAAAAGGTATTCAAAACAATTCCAAATATTGCTTCATCTGTTTTTTTTTCTCCCTGTTTTTTTAATATTGGTTGAAGGGCAGCATGATATGACATTATATTTTTGTGTAGCTGTGTTAGGAGTTTCACAGTGATATCAATTGAAAATTATATTAGGTATATTGAGATTTTTTATTTAATATATCCATAAAATTGTGATAAGTTGAGATTCATGTCATATACAAATGGCCTATACAGGAAATATTTAATCCAACACATTAACATCAATACAAAAAAACCTCTTTTTTTTTACTTTTACTTTTTTTATAGAGAAGTTTCTTAATAGTTATCTATTTTATGCATATTAGTGTATATATATCAACCTCAATCTCTCAATTCATCCCACCTCCCACTCCCCTGCTTTCCTCCCTTGGTGTCCATATGTTTGTTCTCTACATCTGTGTCTCTATTTCGGCCTTGCAAACTGGCTCATCTGTACCATTTTTCTAGATTCCACATATATGTGTTAATATATGATATTTGTTTATCTCTTTCTGACTTACTTCACTCTGTATGACAGTCTCTAGATACATCCACATCTCTACAAATGACCCAATTTTGTTCCTTTTTATGGCTGAGTAATATTTCATTCTATATATGTACCTCATCTTCTTCATCCATTTGTCTGTCAATAGGCATTTAGGTTGCTTCCATGACCTGGCTATTGTAAATAGTGCTGCAATGAACATTGGAGTGCATGTGTCTTTTTGAATTATGGTTTTCTCTGGATAGATGTCCCCTAGTGGGATTGCTGGGTCATATGGTAATTCTATTTTTGTTTTTTAAGGAACCTCTATACTGTTCTCCATAGTGGCTGTATCAATTTACATTCCCACCAACAATGCAAGTGGGTTGCCTTTTCTCCACACCCTTTCCAGCATTTGTTGTTTGTAGATTTTTTGATGATGCCCATTCTTACTGGTGTAAGGTGACACCTCACTGTAGTTTTGATTTGCGTTTCTCTAACAATTAGTGATGTTGAGCATCTTTTCATGTGTTTGTTGGCCATCCGTATGTCTTCTTTGGAGAAATGTCTATTTAGGTCTTCTGCCCATTTTGGGATTTTTTTTTTTTTTTTTAATATTGAGCTGCATGAGCTGTTTATGTATTTTGGAGATTAATCCTTTGTCCGTTGATTTCTTTGTCAATATTTTCTCCCATTCTGAGGGTGGTCTTTTCTTCTTTTTGTGTTTTTCCTTTTCTGTGTAAAAGCTTTTATGTTTAATTAGGTCCCATTTGTTTATTTTTCTTTTTATTTTCATTAATCTAGGAGGTGGGTAAAAAAAGATCTTGCTGTGGTTTATGTCAAAGATTGTTTTTCCTATGTTCTCCTCTAAGAGTTTTATAGTGTCTAGACTTACATTTAGGTTTTTAATCCATTTTTAGTTTATTTTTGTGTATGGTATTAGGGAGTGCTCTAATTTCATTCTTTATATGTAGCTGTCTAGTTTTCCCAGCACCACTTATTGAAGAGACTGTCTTTTCTCCATTGTATATCCTTGCCTCCTTTGTTATAGGTTAGTTGACCTGTGGGTTTATCTCTGGGCTTTCTATCCTGTTCCATTGATGTATATTTCTGTTTTTGTGCCAGTACCATATTTTCTTGATTATTGTACCTTTCTAGTGCAGTCTGAAATCAGGGAGTCTGATTCCTCCTGCTCTGTTTTTTCCCTCAAGGTTGTTTTGGGTATTCCAGATCTTTTGTGTCCCCATACAAATTTTAAGATTTCCTGTTCTAGTTTTATAAGAAATGCCATTGGTGATTTGATAGGGATTGCACTGAATCAGTAGATTGGTTTGGGTAGTTTAGGCATTTTCACAATATTGATTTTTCCAATTCAAGAACGTGGTATATATCTCCATCTGTTTGTGTCATCCTTGATTCCTTTCATCAGTGTCTTATAGTTTTCTGAGTACAGGTCTTTTACCTCCTTAGATAGGTTTATTCGTAGGTATTTTATTCTCTTTGTTGCAATGGTGAATGAGATTGTTTCCTTAATTTCTCTTTCTGATTTTTTGTTGTTAGTGTCTAGGAATGCAAAAGATTTCTGCACATTAATTTTGTATCCTGCAACTTTACCAAATTAATTGATTAGTTGTAGTAGTTTTCTGGTGACATTTTTAGGATTATCTTTGTATAGTGTCACGTCATCTGCAAACAGTGACAGTTTTACTTCTTTTCTAATTTGCATTCCTTTTATTTCTTTTTCTTCTCTGGTTACTGTGGCTAGGACTTCCAAAACTACGTTGAGTCATAGTGGAGAGAGTGGATATCCTTGTCTTGTTTCTGATCTTACAGGAAATGTTTTCAGTTTTTCACCATTGAGAATGATGTTTGCTGTGGGTTCATTATATATGGCCTTTATTATGTTGAGGTAGTTTACCTCTATGCCCACATTCTGGAGAGTAAAAACTCATAAATGGCTGTTGAGTTTTGTCAAAAGCTTTTTCTGTATCTATTGATGTGATTATATGGTTTTTATTCTTCAATTTGTTAATATGGTGTATCACATTGATTGATTTGCATGTATTGAAGAATCCTTGCATCCCTGTGATAAATTCCACTTGGTTGCGGTGTACAATACTTTTAATGTGTTGTTGGATTCTGTTTGCTGGTATTTTTTTGAGGATTTTTGCATCTATATTCATCAGTGATATTGTTCTGTAATTTTCTTTATTTTTAGTATCCTTGTCTGGTTTTGGTGTCAGTGTGATGGTGGCCTCATAGCATGGGTTTGGGAGTGATCCTCACTCTGTAATATTTTGGAAGAGTTTGAGAAGGATAGGTGTTAGCTCTTTTCTAAATGTTTCATAGAATTCACCTGTGAAGCCATCTGGTCCTGGACTTTTGTTTGTTGAAGATCTTTTTTTCTGCCTTACTGTCTCAGTTTATTCATTCTTCAACTTCTGTTCTTCAACTAAATTCTCACTTCTGCTTTAACCTCTTAAAGAAAATTGTATTTTTAAATAAATCAAATGTATACTTTTCTAACTTAATTTTTGATCTCTCTATAGCATTTTACACTAATAAAGACTTTATTTTCAGTGATTTTTTGTGTGCTTGTTAATCACATATTTTTAAATTTGAAAATATTTTTTTCAATGTTTTTTTATTTTTTTCTGTACATTGCTTTAAGACTCTTCATAGGGTACTGTAATTAAGTGAGAATGAAGGGGCTAATCATTTGACTTTCATGTATTCCAGAGCAAAGGCCATGTTGAAGACTTTATCCTGTTAGTGATTGGGATTTACTAAAAGGTTTTTAATTGCATAGTATTTTTATCAATTCTGTGTTTTAGAAGTACTAATTTGATATAACTGAAACTGATTCATTCCAACTTTCAGAAGATAAAATGATGATGATTAGTTGGGAAGAAATTGAAATATTCCAAAATGAGGTGACAAAGTTCTTAAACAATTTAATAATTATTAAATAATGAGCTGTTAGGCACTTAAAATGATGGGTAAAAAGTTTTAAAAGGACTTCTAAAAGGCTTTTATGTTTTGAGCTGAACATTTCAATGAAGTTGTTCTTAATTGGCTGTGATTTTGCCCCCACAGCCTGGTGACATTGACAATGTCACAATGATTGCCACAGTTGATTGTCATAACTGGGGGAGATGTTACTAACATCTAATTCATAGAAGTCAGATATTCTGACTTTTTGTTTGGGCTAAATTTGAGATTACTAATGGATATCTAAGTAAATAAGTTTGATATTGTTTGCATAAATAGTTCTTATAACTCAAAAGAGAGTTCATGTCTGGAGATATAGATATGGAAACTGATAACATATAGATGATATTTGAAGATTTCAATGAGATTAATCAGTAATAAAATGTGAGCAAACACGAACCAGTTTATCACTGAATACAAGGGTGTTAAAATGTGTTAGAAGGCTGCCAAGATATTGATCATTTCAGCCCTCATGACGGATAAGTTGGGTATAAAGCAGTTATTAGTCACTGATCCTGTCATTTTCAGGGTTAAGCAATTTTCTTTTAACTAGATGGGCCAAAACAAATATTTTTATTCTCTATATTTTCCACAACGTGGAAAATATTAGTAAACACTAATAGCATAGAAGAATGAAAGGTGAGAGGATTAAGGAAGACTAGAATTTTTTTTTTTTTTTTTGCAGTATGCAGGCCTCTTACTGTTGTGGCCTCTCCCGTTGCGGAGCACAGGCTCCGGACGCGCAGGCTCAGCGGCCATGGCTCACGGGCCTAGCCGCTCCGTGGCATGTGGGATCTTCCCGGACCGGGGCACGAACCCGTGTCCCCTGCATCGGCAGGCGGACTCTCAACCACTGCGCCACCAGGGAAGCCCGGAAGACTAGAATTTAAGGGACCTATCAGAATGGAAGAAAGTGAGAGGAAATTATGAGAAGAGATCAGTTGTGGAAACAAATAATTAATAGTAAAAAAAAAAAAACATATAAAGATGCTTAAGAGATGTCAATTAAGATAAGAATTTATACATAGTAACTGATTTTAACAAGAATAGAGATGTGATTGACCCTGAAGTGTGAAGTCCTAATACTGCTTATTGTTGAATGAAATGCCTTATAAATCTTTGTAGGGGGAAATTCTTTCTCCCCACTGTACTGGAAAGACATATGTTAGAATGAAATTATCCTTCTTTTGTATTTCCTCTTTGTGGTTATTTACTGGGAGAATAAGTTATTTACTGCACTGGTAAGATTTATGTGACTTCTGGGGTTCATTGAATCACATCCAAAATTCCCAACATTTGACATTGGTCTTAAAAGTGGGAAATAGAGCACATTTTCCTCTCTCTTTATCTGCTAGTTCACAGATGAGGCAACAATAACTTGTTATTATTATTGGGTACTGTTTTATTTATTTATTTATTTATTTACTTTGCAGGTGATTTCTAGACTTTAATCATTTTCATAAGTGAAACTTTACTCCCATTGAATAGCAACTCTTCATTCCGCTGCCTTCAGTATTCTATTCTCTGCTTCTATGTGTATAACTATATTCTAAACCACATGAGTGAGTGGAATCATGCAGTAATTGTCCTTCTGTGACTGGCTTATTTCACTAAACATAATTTCCTCATGTTTATCCATTTTACCACATATGGCAAGAGTTCATTTTTTTTCAAGCTAAATAATATTCCATTGCCTGTATAAACCACATATTCTTTATTCATTCATCTGTCTATAGACATTTAAATTATTTCCATATCTTGGCTATTGTAAATAATGTTGTAATAAACATGAGAGTATAGATAATTCTTATCTATAAGAATCAGTTCAGATGCTGATTTTATTTCCTTTGGATAAATATATCCCAAAGTGGAAATACTAGATAAGGTAGTTATATTTTTAATATTTGAGGAACTCCCATGCTGTTTCCCATAGTGGCTAAACCAGTTTACATTCTCACCAAAAGTGTACAAGCTTCCCTTTCCTCTAGAACCTTGCCAATACTTGCTATCTCTTATCTTTTTGATACTAGCCATCCTAGCATGTGTAAGGTGGTACTTTTTTTTTTTTTTTTTCATTTCCCTGATTACTAGTAATGTTGAGAATCTTTTCATGTACCTATTGGCCAATGTAAGTCTTCTGTGGAGAAAGCTTATTCAAGTTATTTGCCCATTTTTAATAGTTTTTTTTTCCTATAAGTTGTAAGAATTCTATTTATATTTTGGATATTAACCTCTTCTCAGATATATGACTTGCAAATATTTTTTTTCCCCATTCAATGGCACTTTTTTTTTCTTTTTTGGCTGCATTGGGTCTTCATTGCTGTGCATAGGCTTTCTCTAGTTTTGGTGAGCGGGGCTTACTCTTCATTGTGGTGCATGGGTTTCTCACTGCGGTGGCTTCTCTTGTTGCAGACAACTGGCTCTAAGCTCATGGGCTTCAGTAGTTGCAGCACTCAGGCTCAGTAGTTGTGGCACATGGAACCTAGAGCACATGGGTTTCAGTAGTTTTCGTGTGTGGGCTCAGTAATTGCAGTATGTGGGCTCTAGGGCATGTGGGCTTCAGTGATTGTGGAGTGCAGGCTTGGTAGTTGTGGCTCGTGGGCTCTAGATTGCAGGCTCAATAGTTGTGACACACAGGCTTAGTTGCTCCACAACACGTGGGATCTTCACAGGCCAGGGATCAAACCCATGTCCGCTGCATTGGCAGGCTGATTCTTAACCACCACACCACCAGGGAAGTCCTGGCAATTTTTACAGAATTAGAAAATACAGTTTTAATAATATAAAACTAAAATGGACTCTGAATGGCCAAAACAATTTTTAGAAGACAGAATAAAACTGAAGACATCACACTTACTAATTTCAAAATATATTACAAATCTACAGTAATTAAAACAGTATGGTACTGTTATAAAGATAGACATAAATCAATAGAACAGAATAGAGAGCTCAGAAATAAATACACACATATATGGTCAATTTTGATAAAGCTGCCAAGAATACACAATGAGAAAAAGATAGTCTCTTCCACAAATGTTGTTGAGAAAACTGAATACTCAAATGCAAAAGAATAAATTTGTATACATATTTTATACCATACACAAAAATACACAAGTATACAAAATGGATTAAAAACTTAAATGTAAAACCTGAAACTGTAAAACTCCAGAATAGAACATAGGGAAAACCCTCCTAACTTGGGTCTTCACAATGATTTCTTGTAGATGACACCAAAAGCATATGGAACCAAAGCAAAAATAGACCAGTGGACTACATCAAAATTTTGTTTTGATGTATTTATATCATTGTTTAGACATTCACGCTTTAACTCAGGCTTAAAGACTCATCCTTTATGACAAAATTCCATAGCTCCATGAATGTGCATAGGTAAATATATTTAGGAACACTTTCCTAGCATTGCCTAAACCATAAGTAGATCTTAAGAGATAGGGAAAGGCAAGTGACAGGATGATCACTTATTTTGGATTAAGACAGTCCAGGAAAGGCCTTGATGAAGAAAATAGGAAGGAAGTGAATGAAATTCTCAGGTGGAGGGGAGATTTATTTAATATCAACTGTAATGATGTTCCATTGCAAATATCTACAGTGAAATTGTTCTCAGTGTATCCTTATCTTGGGTTAACATGGACAGAAGTAAGGGAGAATGATCCAATAGTGTGAGAGAGAGAATTGGATCAAAAAATAAGAACACTTAATGAGATTCTAAAACATGAATATTAAGAATTAGGAAGACAGAGAAAAAAGAAAAAGTGTACATTCTTAGTATATTGAAAGTTATGATTTCAGAAATACAAATAGAGAACTGCTATCACAAGTAGCCACAATATTAAAAATATATTTTATGCATATGTCAAAAACACTAATAAGATAAAAATCATATCAAATATCTCTATTTGCTATCAAAACATTTCTGTATTAATAAATGTGTCATTCAGAGATATCAGCTCGGTGTTTTGTGACCGCCTGAAGGGGTGGGGTAGGGAGGGTGGGAGGGAGGTAGACGCAAGAGGGAAAAGATATGGGAACATATGTATATGTATAACTGATTCACTTTGTTATAGAGCAGAAACTAACACACCATTGTAAAGCAATTATACCCCAATAAAGATGTTAAAAAGATAAATAAATGTGTCATTTATTTCCCATGTATATGAACACATCAGCTTCATATGTTTTATTCCGTAAAAAAAGGAATTAAAACTTAATTCAGTATTCCTCAAAGTGTATTTCACAGAAAAGTAGGTTTTATTAGATGCTTGAAACAAATAAATAAAAAATGTAGTCAGAATGAACTACCCAACCAGAGAGATGGATGTTGTCTAACCAAATTCCTGTGGGAAAGCCATGGCTTCTCTGATTTCAGTTTAGATTAAATTTGCTCTCATCTTCTGAGTTGGACAGTCAGTTTCACCAGTTAACATCAGTGTTTCTATGTTACTACTGGGCTGTCATATGTCACTTGATTCATCTTAATCTATGAAGTGTCAATGTTATCCATTGTCTGCAAAAAGCCTGGAGTAAAGGGATGAAACAAAGGCTTGCAATTTCAATTTGCAGGATGTTGCTGAAATTATAATACTGAGCCTCTTATTAAAAACTAAGTGGGAGGTGGATAGACCTAGAGTCTGTCATACAGAGTGAAGTAAGTCTGAAAGAGAAAGACAAATACTGTATGCTAACACATATATATGGAATTTAAGAAAAAAAATGTCATGAGGAACCTAGGGGTAAGACAGGAATAAAGACACAGACCTACTAGAGAACAGACTTGGGGATATGGGGAGGGGAAGGGTAAGCTGTGAGAAAGCGAGAGAGAGGCATAGACATATATACACTACCAAATGTAAGGTAGATAGCTAGTGGGAAGCAGCCGCATAGCACAGGGATATCAGCTCGGTGCTTTGTGACCACCTGGAGGGGTGGGATAGGAAGGGTGGGAGGGAGGGAGACTTAAGAGGGAAGAGATATGGGAACATATGCATATGTATAACTGATTCACTTTGTTATAAAGCAGAAACTAACACCCCATTGTAAAGCAATTATACTCCAATAAAGATGTAAAAAAAAAAAAAACTAAGTGAGCTTTGCCCTGTACAAAAGGGCAGAATGCATTCATTTGTGATTATCTAAATTCTGAAGGGAATTTTATCCCTTCCAAAGAGTTGATTAATTTCCAGGAACAGTGAGGAACAGTGCAAGGAATATGATCTTGATTATCTCCATCACATGGCCTGGCAGAAAAATCCTCAGATGACCTGTGCTGTGTAATTGCTTTCTTCCTTCCTTCCTTCTTTCTTTCTTTCTTTCATTTATTTGGTGTGTCTCCTGCATATGAAGGACTATCATTTTCTTTTGCAGAGAAAAATTCCCTACTTTCATCGCATTTCTCTGTTATGGCATGACTTACACAGGTATTTCCTTCTTTCCTTTGGAATTTCCTTTCTGCCTCTAGTTTATCCCAAACTTGCCTCCTCTTACAAAGAGGATGATACTGTTTGGCATTCACATAGAGGCTCTTCTTCAAATACTCTGTCCCAGTAAAGGGATACCTTAGATAGCACGCACAGAGCCAGATCCAAACACCATCATGACCGTCCCTTCTGAATTGATCACATAGCCTGCCACTGGTAGAATTATGATAGACCCTTGTTGGTTGTGTTGGTTTTGGCTCCTGTCTGAACAGTCTGTGCCCCTATCAAACTTGCTGCTGGATCATGCCTTTCCAGTGAGTGATGCCATCTTCCTTAAATGGCTGATAGAAGATGGTCTGTCCTTCAACAGTCTGTGCTACTTGCTGCCCCTAGAGAGTGATCTGCTGCTGTGTTTGTGTCTGATTGGTAGTGACAGTTGTCTGTGGCTGCTGGATGATGATATGATGCATCTGGCCCTTGCAAAGTCTGTCCTTTCTTTTACTCCCAGATCTGGATCTATCTCAATGGAACCAACTGTATCTGCTACAAATATTCTGTGTCCCAGATACAGGTACTAACATGATGGTTTCATCATGTCCACAAGGGATAGTTTTGATAATGATAGGTTGGACAGAGATTAACACTAACTTGTACCACTAATGTATGTCCCTGGACCTGCTGTTGAATCCATCTTGCAATCTGCTCTTTTGAAATATTGCTCTTTGCTGCATTCTGCTCTATGGTCCAATGAAGTTAAAATCCTATTCAAAGACAGTTTGCTCTGGAGATCCTAGAAGATTATGAAGTATATTTCAGAGTGCAGGGGAGTTAGTAACAGGCAAGATTGCTCTGGGTCTGGTGCCTGAAAACCTGGACCTAAGTGTGAGAGAGAAAGAGATGCATCTCCATCTGGCACTAGCACTCTGCAAGGGTCAAGAACGCCAATGTGCCTGCTCCAGTGGTCACATCCATGCATGGGACTGGCCTCTGCAGGCCTTGGCTTAGAGTGCTTGGAGGCACTCACAGGCTCTGGGCCAAGGCCACCAGCTCTTTTACTCATGTAGGTAGGCTAAGCTCAATTCTAACAATCTGCTTTTTAATTTAATATATATTCATAAACATATGCATATGCACACTGGACTACATTACTTTCTGATAACCATTCTAGGATATTTAGGCAAGTATTATTTATGAAACCATCTATAAGGCATTAGAAAAAGTGAAAACGGCAAAGAAAATTCCTATGACAATGCAAACTAAGAGATAAAAGAGACATAGAAAGACAGTTCTAGGGATATTAGCAGAATAACAACCCTGTCTAAAAATCAGAGACTAGAGCACATAGTGATATTTGAACATGATCTTTAATATAGAAATATTTTGACAAGAAAAGTGGGAAATTTATGGAAAACAGCATAAACTTCTTTCAAAAAGTGGGGAACAATCCAATTTGACATTAATATAACACACACAAGGGAACAGTGGTCTTATATTAATAAGACAATATTAATAATAAATATTACAAAAAATAAATATAATATAAAAATAAATATTATAAATATAATAATAAATATTATAAGACAATAAAGGAGTTGCAATCTTCTATATTTTGTTACTGTGTTCTCTCAACTTTTATTTTTTTCTTTCTACAGATATGCTATACTTGTCTAGTATGGGCTTCTTATTGCAACCCTGTAAGTCAGCATTTCCCAGGGTTCTGGCTTTAAACTTCTTACTTTGTACACTCATCCTTAGAGCTGACCTCACAGTCATGGCTTCCTGAAAAACTTTAATGCTGATGACTCCCATCTTAAATCAGTCTCCTAAACTGCAGACTATTTCACCAAATGCCTCCTAGTTATCTCCCAATGAATGCCCTATAATGATTCTAAAACCATTATGTCCATCATTTCCTCACATATCTATGTTGCCTTGAGTTTTCTAACTTAATATATAGCAATGAAATGCTTGAAAAAAACAATAGAGGAATCCCTAGGCAACAGTAATAATCACATGATGTCACATCTGTAGACAATTTAGAATATCCCTCAGAAATTTTCCACACAGAGGAAATAAAAGAGAGTGATAGCGATCCACCTTAAAGATAGTTTTACTGGAATAGAAATTCTCTGAAATGTGCCTCTGTGGAGAAGTAGGAAGAAAGAGCAAAAGAGATTTTCAACTGAAAGGGAGGAATGCAGGACTAGATACATAATTTACAGTACCCAGTGAAAAATAAGAAGTGGGACTCCTGTTAAAAAATTATTAAGAATTTCAAGTCAGTAGCAGTAGAACATTAAACGAAGTGTGAGACCCTACCATGTGCAAGCCCTGAACAACTGCATAGCTCACACATCTTGAAACCATCCTTACGTGCAAGGATCCTTACGTGCTAAACCATCCTTTTGTGCTAAGCCATCCTTAGCCTGCCGAAATTGGCAAGTTAGAAAGTACTTGGGGTTCACATAAAAGAGCAATAGGTATTCATAATGAAATTTTAAAGAAAATTGAAAGAGAGACAAGATCTCTAAATGAGGACAAATTGTGACATAGAAATTTTCAGTATCCTATTAATCTTCCATTCAGCTCTACCTGTAATTAAATCAGTGATGATATGAAATATTAAAGAACTATGCTTTTACTTTATTAGCTCATAACCATTCTACATTCATAACTTTTCTTAGAAGTATGATTGACATTTATTAACATATTTTGTAATAAAGAAGTTCTCACTGTGTCCATCATTACTTATCTTAACCTGCATGTGCTTATTTTAAAGAAAATATTCATATGGCTTCTATGAAGATTTGTTTTCACTTCTGACATTTTTATATGCAACTTCCTACATGATAACTTCAGAAATAAAGCTTATATTGCTTATAAGCTTATATCTATATTGATATTGTAGGCTATTATTTAATTACTTCCATTATGTCTTAGTGGTACAAACTCTGCTATTATTGATCATGCTATATTTCAAGACCTATTGAAAAAAATATTTTGTTGTTTAATTCACTTTCAATGTAGCACATCTTCATATCATCAACTCTGTCTTTTCATTCAATGGATTTTACCCTCTTTAGATTTATTACATTGTTTACTCTTTTCAGCTTATGAACTATTTTCCCAGATTTAAGAAAATTAGGCACCGTGAAAAATATAGGAGGATACATAAAAGCATTCTATATTCTATTCTGGAATACATTTGTGCATCATTGTTGACATATGCCCCCTGCTGGTCCAGTTTTGATCCCTCCTCATTGGAACCTGTCAATCATTCTAAATTGTATGTGGGTTTTATAATGTGAGGATATTTCCCAGAGGCTAAAATAACTGAAATTCTTGGGTAAATTGAAAAACAAACAAATACGTGAATTAATAGATTCAACAAAAGACATGACAGAATATGCAATTCTGTGTATATTTATTATTTGGATTTTCAATGCTGTGCCATAGAGAAAAGATGGAAAAAATCTATTGCTAAAATTCTTATGGTAAAAGGTTTTTAAGCTCATCTTGCTTTTAGAAAATAAATGAGGCAAATTAAAAATCCTGAGTCATATCAGGGAGAAAAAGCTATCTAATATCCTGTGTTTGGTATAACTGATAAGTTTTTTATGTTTTTAATAAATGGTGCATATAAACCTTTTGATATATAATTTTAGTGGTGTATATAGAAAATGAAGTTTTCTGTAATTCTAACCTCTTTTGCGTTGTCATGTGCTACTTTCGCTTCCAATGTTGTTATATTGTTATATCTAGTATCTCTTTTCTTGTTCATATCATACTTATGAATTGGAAAACGCTTATTAGAAAATGTTTTTATAAAGTTCAAAAAAAACACAAATTATAAAATGTCCATATATAATTTTCATTTTTTGCAAATTAATGTTGGTTAAATGTCTGTTGTTCATTATCATATTGTAAATTCCATAATGGTGGTAAAATATTTAGTTTTAGATTAGGTGCACAGTTCCATGGTCATAGTTTCCAATATTTTATCAATTCGCCACATGAGTTCCAAATTCATATTTATTCTGTGAGAATTTTGTAGTAACTATACAAGCACAATCCAAATTATAAAATATAGGAGTATTTGGATGGGTTTGTTTTTATTTTTGCTTGTGTTTATTTACTTTGTGAGAGTGCAATAACCTCCAAAGTTTTATTTATTTAATAGTCTGTGAATCAAAACTCATTGAAAAATGACCAATATCAGGCATGTGATGTATCAGTCATATTTCCTGAATAATAAAATTTTTACCATAGAAGATACTGTCCTGGGTTCTAGTTTCTCCTTCTCACATACATTTGAACATGTCTGTGTTTATGCTGCTGTTTGAGAACATTTATGTTAGGTATGATGCAGGCATCTCAGTGAAAAACAGCCTTAACTGGCAATCAGTTCAAGAATACAATCACAGAGGATAATTCATTGAAAATTGGGGAGATTCTCACATTTCTGTTGCTTTTCTATAATCTTTCACATGAGGATCACGTCTTAACTGCCAAAATAAATCCAAAAGAAACAGATAAGGAGAGTCAAGAACAGAATGGTGATCTTACCCAGGGATAAAGGTACATGCTTAGTATAAGGGGAATATTAACAGTAAGAAAAAGTCCCAACTGTAATGTTTACAATGCAGTTATAACTACATCATAAGCATTATCAATTTTAAATAAATTCATATGTAAGTAGGGAATGGTAGCTTGGAGGAATACATTTCACAGGTGTAATATAAAACTATATTTACTTGAGATTACATTAATTAAAAAACAAGAGCAATGAGCTCATGAAAAATCTTCCAAGCTGAAGCAGGATATGTTACAAATAAATTTACCATTTAATTGTATCTTGAGATCCAAATTACTTCATACTTATGGAGATGGCTATTGAACTCAAGAGAATAAGGCTACAAGATATGCATCAAATGGGACTGGTTTGTGGGTCAGGCCTATTGCAGCAGATTATCAATTCTGGAATGAACACTAATACCAGATTCAGTACTTCCCATAAATTTGAAGAAGTAAAGAAGAATTTTAGAAAAAAAATCAAAGCCATAAGTGTCTATATTGTCCCTTTTACTGCTAACACCCACTAATTCTCTTGAGGTTCACCCTCTGATAATTGGTATTCTTTGTTGTGAATGGAATTGTCTAAGCTTCCACAAATAATTTTGACTAATAGATGTATTTATAGAATCTTATGCATTGCAAATAGAGAACAAACTGCATATATTAAAAATAAACCATGGACTAGAGAAAAGAAAACCTCATATTCAAAAGAAACATCATAAGACCGTGGCTTCTAACCATAATGCAATAAAGTTAAAAATCAATGAGATGATGTAAAATCCTCATATCTCTATGTTAACAAACTACAAAGTGAATACTGAGTTTAAAAGAAAATAAGGAAATTTGCAAAATACTACTTAATTCTTATGGAATTTTCGTATGCCAAAATATATAAGCCAAAACTAAACTAGCCATTGTAAGAAAATTTGTAGTTTAAAATACAGTTCAAAAGTAAAATGTGTCTACTATACAGCCACTAGAATGGCAAAAGTTAAAAAGACAGACAATAAGAGAATAACAAACATCTGTGAGGATGTGAATGAATAAATATTCATATACTGCTGATGGCAAAGTAAATGGATACAACCACTTTGGAGATTTTTATACCTTGGTGGTATCTTTTAAAGTTAAACAGTTGAATATCTTTTGACCTAACATTTACATGCTTAACAGAAATATTTATGATATATATTAACCATATAATATTCACTAGAATGTTCATGACAGTACTATTTTAATTGACCTAGAACTTTACCAGATGCCCCAAAATAAATTAAATTGTAAATATAAATAAATTAAATTATGCAAATTAAATTGTAGCATATCCATATAATGTAATTCTTTTCAAAAATAAGAATAATCTGGATTACTTGCAATATGAATGGATCTCATAAAGCATTATGGCAAGTAAAAGAAGCAAGACAAAAGAATATACACTATTTGGAAGAAATGCTATAGAAAGAGGATAGGAACCTAAAGGGAATACAGGACAGCTTTTAAGAGGTTATGAATTTTGATCTAGGTTACTAGTTTCACAAAATAGTCAGTTTGTTAAAATTATGCGAGCTACACACTTATGTGCACTACTCAGTATTTATATTACCCTTCAAGAAACAGTTTTAAAGGACAGATGAATAAATGTTGAAAATATGTAAATTCTCTAGTCAAAATTTTAAAAAGAATAAGAAAGCAAATCCAAAATATGAAGAATGAAGGACGTTGGTTTTGAAAAAGAGCCACGGCAATGAGTGAGAGGAAATTACAAAGCCTGATTCATGTTTGAGTATGATGAGAGCAATGATTTGGATTCAATTAAGGTTAGTACCACCTTAATTTATTATGTAATCATCAACAAGTAGTTCAAATTGAAACTCAATTTTTGGTCACAGATACATTTTCCTTCTTTCAAATAGAAAGAACAAAACAGAAAATTAATAGATAAAGGAATCCATGAAGATCATTCTTTTACTGTTTTAACTGGTAATAGGAGACAGAAGTTGGGAGGGAATATAAATACAAAAGCAGCAATTTTACCTTTCCACATTCTGTTTCTTATTGTATCACTGGGTCTATTTTTGTTTGTATTATGGTAGGTGTGGAGTTTTGATAACCTGTAGGGACACTTTCTCATAAATCTGGTGAGACATCTTTTACTTCCACAGTAAAAAACACAGGGCCAATTTAATTGACAGGTGATAGTACTTTCAGCAAAACTCACTGTACCAAAAACCCTAACACAAAAGTTAGAAAGAATAAAAACTCTATGCAGTTTAGCTCTTTAGCCTGCTGGTATTTGAACATGTTTCACTACCCATATGGTTTATGAAATTACAATTATGTGTCTCGTCCTATTAAAGAGTTCAATAAGCATTTTCTCTTTAATAATTGATTAACTGATCATAACATTTCTTAAGGATCTTTAGCCAAGGAAAGTAGGTGTCACTATATCAGGATAATGATGTATGTGGTCTGTAGCAACTATCTCAGGCTCTGGGTCTGTATGACTGGCAAGCTCCATTTAACTAGACATAATTGGCCATTTGGGGACATAACTTTTGGATTTTGCAAGAGCATTACTCTATCCCTTCAACAAGTTTACCATAAGTATTAAAAAAAATTAAAAAAAGCATTTGTGTAATAATTTCTTCCTCTTCGCCACTAGGCCATATTTCCTAACCCTAACCATCTCTGCATGATCTACACTGTCTTGGCATATCAAGATAAAAGCCCATCTCAATTTCATAGTGCCAGGACATTTAGGACTCTTATCCCTTAACTTTTTATTGAGTCTTTAACCAAAAAGAGTGACCAAATTAATATTTCTTACTTTAATTACACATCCGAAACACTTAGGAATATAACAATTATTCCATCAAATATTCACCTTGATATTACCACCAGACAACTAACAACGACACACACATACATACAAACAGACTGCACGTACTTCCTCCTACCACATCGTATTGGTAAAATTTGAGTATGAGAGAATATACCTGAACCATTATAGAGTAAGGGAAATTTTGGAATTTTGTGGAATGTGTATACTGTACTGCATGTACACTATCCCCTTAGATGCATTGGTGAAACAAACTATGTGGATTCCATGAAAATTTTTCCTGGGAACAAAATACAGTATATTTATTCATGTCTCTTAAAATGTCTTGCTGAACACTTTACTCCAGTGGATGTCATTATTAAATTGGAGAGCTTTCTATTTTTATTTGTTGAAGTCTAAGTGCTCTTACGATTGCTGTCGATCAGAGATTGATGTCCTTGGGCACTCTTTGGAATGGAAAATATTTCATTTTATTTGAGAGATTGTTGTGTACAAGTACCACAATTAATTGATCATATAGATCCTCCACCTTCCATAAGGACTTTATAACTTCTACCCACCTTTCCAAATCCTCTATTACACAGCCTCATTGTAACTGAGGACCTATATAACAAAGATATTCTCATGTGGATATTTTAGAGCCAGTTAACTTCTACCAGTGGAATAAAGGAAATAAACTTAACAAATCAATTACTTCATTCCATTCCCTTGTTGACAGGGCAACAACTATCGTTGTCAAAGTTTGTACTAATGATTACAAGTGTGACACAATGCTATTTAATCCATTCTAGTTCCACTGTGAGGAACCATGACCAATCTACATAGAGAGAGCAGTTTAACAAAAGTAATATAAAGTAAAATAAAATAAATTTTCTTTTACATCTTTGAATATCCACTTAACCTAGAAAGAAGTATTTAAACTTCTTAACCACTAAGACAGGCTGTTCAAATTAAGGGATTTCTGTTGTACCTTTCCCATTATTCTGATCCTTGACTTCCTTCCAAATTCATAAAATAACACTATCTTCTGAAATCTCATTTATTTAGTCCCATAATACTTTCTGCCTGATCTAAAATTATGGTTTTCCTAATTTAGAAGGCATCAGAATAGCTGTTTTCTCTGCTTGCAATGACTCCACTAATATTTATATTACCCTAAATAATTCCCCATGTCAATAGGCAGTATCTACATCCCATATTAACACTAACTTCAGCACAACTGCATGTTCCATAGAATGTAGAATGACATAATGGGGGGGTGTGACCTTCATGTTTAGCTATTACCAGCCAGGTAAGCTCTGGCACTGGGTTTGCTAAATATCTGGGCCCAAGGGATAAAGTGTGCCATCCTGAGAAGCAATCCAGATACACTGCTTTTTTCCTTTCCTGTGACTACCATATGGTCCTACAGCATTTGAGCGGGTTGGAACTTTCTTCGCCAAATCCAGAGTTCTGCTAGTGACTAATTAAGTAGATAATAAGATGATGAAGCATTTGATAAATGACAGGCACAAAAGATCCAGGTGGAGGCATCTAAGCAACAGTGATCCCACTCAGGTGTCCCCAATTATACTACAGATTAAGAGTCAGTCTCTGAACTCATACCAGTTGAAAGACATCTGTTAAAAAGAATCTGAGACTAGACATTACAGGGGACCTTGACTCAACAGTGCATGCAAAAGTAACAAAAGATCTCACCTGGGGAATTTACCAGTAGAGCCTAGGCCACCTCCAGAGTCCAATCCTCAAAGCCTCACTTGGGTTACAGATTGAAAGGTGCCCTCCTAAACCTTTTTTGAATTGCATGTTGTACTCAAGAGAAGACTGTAGAGACCTGACTGGCTTTCTGCCACAGGCCGTCTCCTAGAGGCCTCTTAGAATGTTCTTTTTTGTTCCTTTTTGCTTAAACCAAAACAAAGGTAGTATGCATCTTATATTTATATCAGGCTTTTCCCTTTCTCACTTAAACCACTAGGCTATTCTGTCAGTCCTGCCACAGCTACTCTAATGTCAGTAGAGTACATTTATAAAATATTTTTCAGAGCTTTGTGTGTACGTGTGTATGTTTGTGCATATGTGCTTATGTACACACTCATAGGCTAGTAAAATAGGGGAAAATGTCTGTCATTGGAAAAATTGATCAATAAAATGTGGAGGATGAAGACTGTATAATATATATAACATTTAGAAAAAGTCTTCACAAGCAACCTAGGAGAATATTAACTAACACTCTTCACCCAGGTACGTTCTTCTTTCCTCAAAGAGGATGGCAAAAGGAGTCTTTAATTTTATCTGGCAGCATTAAAATAGAGCGGTGATTTTTTTGAATCTTAAGCCCCTTATTAGACAAGGAGAACTGTCATGTCTCCTGCTCTATGTATGTATTTACATGGATATATATACGTGTAATAGGTTGTTCGCTTTAGTATAATAACTGGTATTGTTGGTCTATTTCTCCACATTTGGCGGTTCGACCCACTTTGATCATCCCACAATGGCTAAAATAACCTTCTACTTTGTTTTCTATCTAATCTAAAGCTTGAGTGCTTTACCAAACTTAAAATTATAAAAGCAGCTGCCATGAAAAAAAAGCTATGTCTATTCTCAGTAGCCTGGCATATGAGATATGTATCACTCACTGGATTATGAGCTAGATAAGTGTAAGAACATACTTTGTCATATTTACCAATTTAACCCTGGTGCACAGTACACCACTGGTTTTAATTGTTTTTTAAATAATAAATGCCTTTTAAGTTCCAGCTCCAGTTAAATGTTGTAGCTCTTTCTGTGTATTCTTATTCACACCAGACAATTTCATAATCATGTGTGGAATCTCGTACTGTAACTTCCTATTACTTGTTAAAATATATTCTCAAAATATAGATTAAGTAGCTTTTCAAACTTAGAATTGTGGCAGAAATTGCTTCTGGTTCTTCTCTATGGTGGACTCGAAAGAATATTATACTGCCCTGTTCCCTGAGGTTAACATGTTTATATAATACTTTGGCCAAGAAAATGTGAGTGAAAATGACATATATTACCCCTGGGTGGAAATACTTAATTGCTAGTGCTTGACTTTTCCATTCATTCTTTCTCTGTCATACAGAACTAGAAAGTTGTGTATTCCTGATATATGTGTACAGATGGTTGAGCCTCATTCAGCTTGGCTCACTGAACTGCCTCATAAAGGATAGTTGCACGAATGACCACTTAGATTTGCAGGGGTATTTACCTCAGTTACTAAGATCAAAGAGTTGTGAGTTGTCAGAGCATAACATAGTCTCTCCTGATGGACACAGAAATTTCTCACTTCATTGTGTTTTCTTAGCCTGTCTTTTCCCCTAAGGAAATGAGTAATACCTTTTTTTATTTCTTTCTGCATTTTATTTATTTTTTATTTTCTCTATTTTTATTGAGGGATAGTTGCTTTAAAATGTTCTCTTATTTTCTGCTGTACAACAAAGTGAATCAGCTATATGTATACATATATCCCCTCCCTCTTGGACCTCCCTCCCACCCCCACCCTCCCATCCCCCCATCTAGGTCACCACAGAGCACTGAGCTGACCTCCCAGTGCTATACAGCAGGTTCCCACTAGCTATCTGTTTTACACATAATAGTATATATTTGTCAATCCCAATTCCCAATCCATCCCACACCCCTTCCCCCCATGGGACCAAACATTCATTCTTTACATCTGCCTCTCTATTTCCGCCCTGCAAATAGTTTCATTTGTACTATTTTTCTAGATTCCACATATATGTGTCAATATACGATATTTTTCTCTTTCTGACTTACTTCACACTGCATGACAAACTAGAGGTCCATCCACATCTCTACAAGTGACCCAATTTCATTCCTTTTTATGGCTGAGTAACATTCCATTGGATATATGTACCACATCTTCTTTATCCATTCATCTGTTGATTGACATTTAGGTTCCTTCCATGTCTTGGCTATTGTAAATAGTGCTGCAATGAACATTGGGGTACATAGTTCTTTTCGAATTATGGTTTTCTCTGAGTATATGCCTAAGAGTGGGATTGCTGGGTCATATGACAGTTCTATTTCAGTTTTGTAAGGAATCTCCATACTATTCTCCATAGTGGCTGTATCAATTTACATTCCCACCAACAGGGCAAGAGGATCCCCTTTTTTCCACACCCTCTCCAGAATTTATAGTTTGTAGATTTTTTGATGATGGCCATTCTGACAAGTGTGAGACGATAACTCACTGCAGTTTTGATCTGCATTTCTTTAATAATTAGTGATGTTGAGCATCTTTTTATGTGCTCCTTGGCCATCTGTATGCTTTCTTTGAAGAAACGTCTATGCTTTCCACCTATTTGGTGATTGGGCTGTTTGTTTTTTTGATATTGAGTTACATGAGCTGTTTGTGTATATTGGAGATTAATTACTTGTCAGTTGCTTCATTTGCAAATATTTTCTCCCATTTTGAGGGAGAATTCTCTATTCATCTGGTTTATGGTTTCCTTTGCTGTGCGAAAGCTTTTAAGTTTAATTAGTCCCACTTATTTATTCTTGTTTTCATTTTCATTACTCTAGGATGTGGTTCAAAAAATATCTTGCTGTTATTTATGTCAAAGAGTGTCCTTCCTAAGTTTGTTCTCTAAGATTTCTATAGTGTTTGGTCTTACATTTAGGTCTTTAATCAATCTTGAGTTTATTTTTGTGTATGGTGTTGGGGAGTGTTCTAATTTCATTGTTTTACATGTAGCTGTCCGGTTTTCCCAGCACCACTTATGAAGAGACTGTCTTTTCTCCACTGTATATTCTTGCTTCCTTTGTCATAGATTAGGTTACAATAGATGTGTGGTTTTAACTCTGGGCTTTCTATCCCATTCCATTGATGTATATTTCTATTTTTGTGCCAGTACCAATACTGTCTTGATGACTGTAACTTTGTAGTGTAGTCTGAAATCAGGGAGCCTGATTCCTCCAGCTCCGTTTTTCTGTCTCAAGATTGCTTTCACTATTAGGGGTCTTTTGTGTTTCCATACAAAGTGTAAAATGGTTTGTTCTAATTCTGTGAAAAAAAGACATGGTAATTTGATACAGATTACACTGGATCTATAGATTGCTTTGGTAATACAGTTATTTTCACAATACTGATTCTTCCCCTCCTAGAACATGGTATATCTCTCCATCTGTTTGTGGCATCTTTGAGTTTTTCATCAGTGTTTTATAGTTTTCTGAGTACAAGTCTTTTACCTCCTTAGGTAGGTTTATTCCTAAGTATTTTATTCTTTATGTTGCTATGGTAAATGGGATATTTTTCCTTAATTTCTCTTACTGATATTTCATTGTTAGTGAATACGAATGCAAGAGATTTCAGTGCATAAATTTTGTATCCTGCAACTTTACCAAATTAATTGATTAGTTCTAGTAGTTTTCTTGTGACATCTTTAGGATTTTCTATGTATAGTGTCATGTCATCTGCAAATATTGATAGTTTTCCTTCTTCTTTTCCAATTTGGATTCCTTTTATTTCTTTTTCTTCTCTGCATTTTGTGGCTAGGACTTTCAAAACTATGTTGAATAGTAGTGGTGAGAATGGACATCCTTGTCCTGCTCCTGATCTTAGAGGACATATTTTCAGTTTGCTGTGGGTTTGTCATATATAACTTTTATTATGTTCAGGTAGGTTCCCTCTATGCCCACTTTCTGGAGAGTTTTTATCATAAATGGGTGTTGAATTTTGTCAAAAGCTTTTTCTGTATCTATTGAGATGATCATATGGTTTTTATTCTTCAATTTGATAATATGGTGTACCATATTGATTTATTTGCATATATTGAATAATCCTTGAATAACTGGGATACATCCCACTTGATCATGGTGTATGATCCTTTTAATGTGTTGTTGGATTCGGTTTGCTAGTAGCTTGCTGAGGATTTTTGCATCTATGTTCATCAGTGATATTTGTCTGTAATTTCTGTTTTGGTGTTATCTTTGTCTACTTTTGGTATCAGGGTGATGGTGGCCTCGAAGAATGAGCTTGGGTGTGTTCTCTGCAATTTTTCAAAGAGTTTGGAACGATGGGAGTTAGCTCTTCTCTAAATGTTTGATACAATTTACCTGTGAAGCCATATGGTCCTGGACTTTTGTTTTTTGGAAGATTTTTAATTACAATTTCAATTTTGTTACTTGTGATTAGTCTGTTTACATTTTCTATTCTTCCTAGTTCAGTCTTGAAAGGTTGTACCTTTCAAAGAATTTGTCCATTTCTTCCAGGTTGTCCACTTTATTGGCATATATTTGCTTGTAGTAGTCTGTTTTGATCCTTTGCATTTCTGCAGTGATAGCTGTAATTTCTCCTTTTTTTGTTTCTAATTTTATTGATTTGAATCTACTCCCTTTTCTTGCTAAAAGTTTATCAATTTTGTTTACCTTCTCAAAGAACCAGGTTTTAGTTTCAATGATTTTTGCTACTGTTTTCTTTGTTTCTATTTCATTTATTTCTGCTCTGATGTTTATGATTTCTCTCCTTCTATAACTTTGAGTTTTGTTTGTTCTTCTTTCTCTAGTTGTTATAGTTGTAAGTTTAGATTGTTTATTTGAGATTTTCTTTGTTTATTGAGTTAGGATTGTATTGTTATAAACCTCCCTCTTAGAACTGCTTTTGCTGTGTCCCAAAGGTTTTGGATCATTGTGTTTTCATTGTCATTTGTCCCTAGGTATTTTGTATTTCCTCTTTGATTTCATCAGTGATCTTTTGGTTATTTAGTAGCATATTGTTTAGCCTCCATATGTTTGGAATTTAGAAATCAATTACAGTTTTTTCCTGTAATTGATTTGTAATCTCATAGTGTTGTGATTGGAAAAGATGTTTGGTCTGATTTTAATTTTCTTAAATTTACCAAGGCTTGATCTGGGACCCGAGATGTGATCTATCCTGGAGAATATTCTGTGTGCACTTGAGAAGAAAATTCATTCTGACACTTTCAGATTGAATGTCCTATAAATATCAATAAAGTCTATCTGATCTATTGTGTCATTTAAAGCTTGTGTCTCCTTATTTATTTTCTGTCTGAATGATCTGTCCATTGGTGTAATTGGGGTGTTAATGTCCCCCACTATTATTGTGTTACTGCCGATTTCCCCTTTTATGGCTGTTTGCATTTGCCTTATGTATTGAGGTATTCCTATGTTGAGTGAATAAATATTTATAATTGTTAAGTATTCTTCTTGGATTTATCCCTTGATCATTATGTAGTGTCCTTCCTTTCTCTTATAACAGCCTTTACTTTAAAGTTTATTTTATCTTATATAAGTATTGCTTCTCCAGCTTTCTTTTGATTTCCATTTGCATGGAATATATTTTCCATCCCCTAACTTTCAGTCTGTATGTGTCTCTATGTCTGAGGTTGGTCTCTTGTAGACAGCATATATGGGTTTTGATATTGTATCCATTCAGCCAGTCTGTGTCTTTTGGTGTGAACATTTAATCCTTTTACATTTAAGGTAATTATCAATATGTATGTTCCTATACCATTTTCTTAATTGTTTTGTGTTTCTTTTTGTAGTTTTTTCCCTTCTCTTTTGTTTCCTGCCTAGAGAAGTTCCTTTCATTTTTTTTGTAAAGCTGGTTTGGTAGTTCTGAATTCTTTTAGCTTTTGCTTGCGTGTAAAGCTTTTGATTTCTCCATAGAATTTGAATGAGGTCCTTGCTGGGGAAAGTAATCTTAGTTGTATGTTTGTCCCTTTCATTACTTTATATATATCCTGCCACTCCCTTCTGGCCTGCAGAGTTTCTGTTGAAAAATCAGCTGATAACCTTATGGGGATCCCCCTGAATGTTATTTTTTGATTTTCCCTTGCTACCTTTACTATATTTTCTTTGAACTTAATTTTGTTAGTTTGATTAATATGTGTCTTGGTGTGTTCCTTCTTGGGTTTGTCCTGTACAAGTCTCTCTTCACTTCCTGGACTTGGGTGGCTATTTTCTTTCCCATGTTAGGGAAGATGCAGCCCAAGTGCCACCCCTGACATGGTATCCTCTCACTACCCAGGTCCAGGTGGGTTGAGTGTCACCCTCCTCCAAGGCCTCCTGTGATGCAGCAAGCCCCTGCGGGTCTGCATGTGGAGGCCTGTAACCCTGCTGGCCTGCAAGGGAAGCTGTGCTCTGTGCCAGCTCCAGGAACAGATACTGGAGGCAGAAATACATGCAGAGGTGGGGCTGACTCAGAGGGTCCAGGGATGTACCTAGAGGTCTTGGAGGGCTGCTGGGGAGCTGGTGGATTGTGGGGTCTTGGTTCCCAGGCCTGGAGTTGGGCCTGTGCTCCTGTGGTGGGAGCAGTGAGTCCAAACCACTGGGCTAACAGAGAGCTTCAGTCCCAAGGAATATTAATCAGTGTGAGGTCTCCCAGAGGTGTCAAGACCCAGCTCCAGCCAACTGCCTGCAAACTCTGGTGCTGGATACCTCAGGCCAAACAACCAGCAAGACAGGAACACAGCCTCAGTCATCCAAAAAAAAAAAAAAAAAATAGATAACAAAAAAACATGCTACAGATGAAAGAGAAAGGTAAAACCTACAAAACCAAATAAATGAAGAGGAAATAGGCAACGTACCTGAAAAAGTATTCAGAGTAATGATAGTAATGATGATCCAAAATCTCAGAAATAGAAGAGGCATGGATTGAGACAATGCAAGAAATGTTTAACAGAAACCTAGAAGAACTAAAGAAGAAACAAACAGTGATGAAAAACACAATAACTGAAATGAAAAATACACTCAAAGGGATCAATAGCAGAATAACTGAGACAGAAGAACAAATAATTGAGCTTGAAGATAGAAAAGTGAAAATAACTTCTGAGGAGCAGAACAAAGAAAAAGAATGAAAAGAAATGAGAACAGTCTCAGAAGCCTCTGGGATAGCATTAATCACACCAACATTTGAATTATAGGGGTCCCAGAAGGGGAAGGGTCTGAGAAAACTTTTTGAAGAGCAATATCTTCTTTAAAACTAAAATACCTTTATGTTCATTTGCAGATATCAAAAGAAAGAGTTAACTAGTGAAATTCATTCTTTCAAAAGACCCACAAGTGAAAGAGTACATGGAGAAAGCAGGCTGAGGCCCTGAAACTTGTGACTATTGTTCTTACTCTCTAATCTGTTCCTTCTTTGGAGCATTCTACCTCTTCTGGCTTGCAGTAAAAAGCAGATTGTAATTCATAAGTAGTCTTCCTCAATTGCTATTACATTGCCACTCATGAAAGCCACAGCAGAGTGAGTTCCTGTTTTCCTTAGTAAAAGAATAGCTTCACTTAGTGGTATAGTTAAACATGGCTGTGAACATAATTATATTAGTAAAATATGGTTTCAATAGGCCAATAGTGACCATGCCTGTATAAGTAAGGTCAGGCAGCTATTAAAACCAAAACACATTCATGCACAAAGTTTCATTGCTGCTCTATTTTTTTTCTGACACAAATACCCCAATGTTTGAACCTCTCTACATCTGCTTCATAGAATCTATTCTGTTTTCCTTTTTTCTGTTATTCTGTATGAATTTCAAAGCTATACACTCTATACTTTCTTATTTCTGAATTTTCATGTCCTGCTAAACAAGTTATTCTTATGCTAAATGTGATATAACAAAATTTTGCATACATATTATGCTTATGTAGGTTAAAAATAAACTACATAATGTTTTGTAGTAAAATATTGTCAATTAATTAACTAAAAATACATAATCAGAGTTATACTAGTGAGACAGCATAACAGATACAATTTTATATTGATTTGTGCTAATACTGACCATGTATCTGAGCAGGACCCTATTGGGCCTTTCTGAGACAGACCCTTCTCCCATATCCTCTGCTTTAACTCCTCTCTGAAGTACCTAGATAACAGTATCTGATGAATATTTCCTGAGTTGTTTTATAGATATGAAAAACCCTCACCAAAGAGAAGATGTTAACTACTTGATGACTATGAGCCCATAGCCCCAGCCATTGGAGCCAAATGATTGATAATTTTAATCCCTCTGACACTGCCCTGTTACCTTACCTTACCATTAATCAATTAGAGAATTGTACACAAGTTGATCATATATTATGCAATCCCACTCCATCACCTGCCTTTTAAAAGTGCTTTACTGAAATCCTTCAGGGAGTTTGGGGTTTTGGGGCATGAGCCACCTGTCACCTTGCATGACTCTGCAATAAACATTTCTCTGCTCCAAACTCCGATGTTTAGGAAGTGTATGGCCTCGTTGTGTATCAGGCACGTGAACTTGGGCTTGGCAATAACTAATCAGTACTTGTGAGCTAGTGATCCACATGGTACCTTGGTAAGTAATCACATTTGGGCAACAAGTTTGAGAACAAGTTGGATTTATGTGAAGTTTCCATGGGTTTCCAGTTCATGTATTACTCATTAACATGTACACTGGATAGTTGGAACTTATTTTTCATGTAATTTTTATTCACCACTTTATTCTAAATATGCCACTTATAGGGCAGTCTCCTTTATATACATTTTTTGACACGTGATGAAAATGTTACAAATAGTATAGTTGAGCAGAATAAGGAGAATAGAATAGGTCAGAAGAAATTGAATGTTACAATAGATCTAAATTATTTTGGTATGTGTTATAAACCACTAGATAAAAAGTGTCATAAAGTTGAGGAAATGGCCTGAAAAATAAAATGAGCTTGTGATAAAGGGGAAAAAGAACTGATGAAGGATTTTAATTACCTAGTGCACAAAAATAAATCTAAAAATGTGCTGTTCAGAACTACATAATATTGTCTCATAGTCAAGATATCACTTACCTTCTTTTCACTCCACTTAAGATAAAACTTCTACATAATCCCAAACTATACAGTTTTTTTTCAAATTATCTGCTAAGTTTTGCATGAGTTTTGACTCATTTATTTGGCATAGATATTCTAAAATTTTTAAATTAACTTTAGTTATGGCATTTTTCCTAGTTAAAAAATAACACTTTGATTATGATTAAACAGTAGATATAAAACAGACCAGAAATCTGTTAATAGGTTACTAGGAAAATCAAACTGAAAATAAATTATATTAATATATGTAGTTCAAAAAGAGAACCATAGGAGTTCAGCACATTTAGAGTAGAAAAAGCACTGCAAATCTACCCACATGTATTTTGGAATATCTATATTGTTGAGTCTTGGAAAGGAAAAAAAAAACAAGTTAATGAAATGTCAAAAGTCCAAAGTGAATTTAAATAAAAGCATTTCATCTAAAATTACCAAACAAGTTTGAACTGAAGTTTAAATCATCATAACTTTGCCCTCTACCTCAATTTATTGCTGTACCACTTTGTCTTCAGAGAAAAAGAATGAAAAAGAAGAATCAAAGAAAGTGTTTGCAAGCACCTGAAATATCAAGGGTCTGGATTCTAGCTGCTAATTGGTTTAAATCCTTAGATAAGAACCTCTTATAGCAAAACCTCTTATTAGTAAGCTTATTTTTTTCCCTCAGGTCACCGGTGTCTGGACTTCTATAGGAAAAATTCTATTTAACATATCAGAGGAATTTTCATTAATCACTGTGCTTCAATAGTAATTTACTATGTAGTATTTAAAATAAATGTATCCTGTTTATAAAGGAATAAAGTCATCTTAGTGTGCTAGGTTAAACAATAAATAGTTTATAAGTGAATTAAAACATGATTTTCTCATCTTCTACAAGCATAACAACCCAGATTCTGGAACCTAGAGTTAATTTACTTTCCCATAAAATATTGAAAAAGGCTACAGTGTTCTTTTGTATTCATTACCAGGTACTTGAACTTCAGTTTTGCAAAAAGATAGAAAATCTTGATAACTTGCTCCAGAAAAGTCTCTGATAAAATTTAATATAATACATTAATTAAAACTTAAGTATTTGAAAGTTGATGCCTGAATTCATAGCCCAACATTTTAGCCATTTTTAGCTTGGACACCTTGAGCGAGTTCATTATTCTCTTGGAGTTTCAGGCCCCTAATCTGGAAAATAATAAACTACAAGGTTATATATAGAGAGATTAAATGAGATAATAGTATAAAATGCTTAGGACAGTGACTAGCAGTTGCTGTATAAAAGTGGACTTTCATTTTCTGTAAGCTATTATTTTTGAAAATCAGAGATAAATTGTTCCATCTAAGAGTGCATAGTGTTTCAAAGATAAATTTGAAATGTCCTTCAGGCTAGATGTCAAATATTGTAATTGATTTTTTCTTGGGTCCATAGCAGAAGAGTTTGGTATTTCTAAGTGTATAAATTCATTTCCAGAGACTTAGTAGGAAATCTTTATACCTCAGCTACCAGTTAACCCTTCATGGTATTTCAGGCAGTCATTTCTGCAATCTGGCTGGCAGTGTATACAAAAGATTTCCTCTTGATACAAAATTGAGACATTTTTCATTTTTATTATTTATTTATTTTGGGGAGGAGTACGCGGGCCTCTCACTGTTGTGGAATCTCCCGTTGTGGAGAACAGGCTCCAGACACGCAGGCTCAGCAGCCATGGCTCACGGGCCTAGCTGCTCCATTCATGTGGGATATTCCCAGACCAGGGCACGAACCCGTGTTGCTTGCATCAGCAGGTGGACTCTCAAGCACTGTGCCACCAGGGAAGCCCAAGACAGATTTTTTTTTTTAACATCTTTATTGGGGTATAATTGCTTTACAATGGTATGTTAGTTTCTGCTTTATAAAAAAGTGAATCAGTTATACATATACATATGTTCCCATATCTCTTCCCTCTTGCATCTCCCTCCCTCCCACCCTCCCTATCCCACGCCTCCAGGCAGTCACAAAGCACCGAGCTGATATCCCTGTGCCATGCGGCTGCTTCCCACTAGCTAGCTATCTTAGGCTTGTTAGTGTGTATACATCCATGACTCTCTCTCGCCCTGTCACAGCTCACCCTTCCCCCTCCCCATATCCTCAAGTCTGTTCTCAAATAGATCTGTGTCTTTATCCCTGTCTTACCCCTGGGTTCTTCATGACATTTCTTTTTCTTCTTAAATTCCATATATATGTGTTAGCATACAGTATTTGTCTTTTTCTTTCTGACTTACTTCACTCTGTATGACAGACTCTAGGTCTATCCA